>NC_090268.1:165104572-165408739 GCF_040414725.1 Anabrus simplex
GGAGAAACCAGCATGGTAAGGTTATTTCATTTAGTGTGCAAGATGTATGAGACAGGAGAAGTCCCATCCGATTTTCGGCAGAATGTTGTTATACCTATTCCCAAGAAAGCCGGTGCTGACAGGTGTGAAAACTACCGCACTATTAGTTTAGTATCTCATGCCTGCAAAATTTTAACACGTATTATTTACAGAAGAATGGAAAAACAAGTTGAAGCTGAGTTGGGGGAAGATCAATTTGGCTTCAGAAGAAATGTAGGAACACGTGAAGCAATCCTGACTTTACGTCTGATCTTAGAGGATCGAATCAAGAAGGACAAGCCCACGTACATGGCATTCGTAGATCTAGAAAAGGCATTCGATAATGTTGATTGGACCAGGCTGTTTATGATTCTGAAGATGATAGGGATCAGATACCGAGAACGAAGAATTATCTACAACCTGTATAAAAATCAGTCTGCAGTGATAAGAATCGAGGGCTTTGAAAAAGAAGCAGCAATCCAGAAAGGAGTGAGGCAAGGCTGCAGTTTGTCCCCTCTCCTTTTCAATGTTTACATAGAACAGGCAGTAAAGGAAATCAAAGAGAAATTTGGAAAGGGAATCACAGTCCAAGGAGAGGAAATCAAAACCTTGAGATTTGCCGATGATATTGTTATTTTATCTGAGACTGGAGAAGATCTCGAGAAGTTGCTGAATGGTATGGATGAAGTCTTAGGTAAGGAGTACAAGATGAAAATAAATAAGTCCAAAACAAAAGTAATGGAGTGCAGTCGAACGAAGGCAGGTGATGTAGGAAATATTAGATTAGGAAATGAAGTCTTAAAGGAAGTAGATGAATATTGTTACTTGGGTAGTAAAATAACCAACGATGGCAGAAGTAAGGAGGACATAAAATGCAGACTAGCACAAGCAAGGAAGAGCTTTCTTAAGAAAAGAAATTTGCTCACTTCAAACATTGATATCGGAATTAGAAAGATGATGATGATGATGCTTGTTGTTTTAAGGGGCCTAACAGCGAAGGTCATCGGCCCCTAATGGTACGAAATGAAAGAACAAAAATTACAAAGGCATCCACTGATCAAAATAAAAATAAAATATGGCAGGAAGAATGAATGGATGGACAGGAACTCAACAACCACAAAACAAACAAACAAACAAACAAACAAAAAACAGTGGATCGGATTCAATAGAGAACGAAAATAACAGTATTACCGACCAAGGTACCACTTATAAAGCACAATGATGCTTGGTGTCTAAAGGGGGTGCAAAATCCACGTCTAAGGCCCCACAGAATGGTACAAGTCGCGAGTAAAATAGAACCATAGTATGTGTCATGTTGGGGTATTAATCAGAAGTAGCGAAGACTCACGGTGTTCCACAAAAGATGGTACTACTCACAAGTATTGTACTTCGTACAGGTAACGCAGACCTATGGTGTTTCGCACACAATGGCGTCACTTACAGCCAACGCAAACCGATGAGTTTCCTCACCTAGGGTACTAGTCACGGGTGCCGGTCCCAAGGGCCCCGTGGTGTTCCGCACATAGTGAGTACTAATCACAGGCAACGCAGACCCACGGTGTCGCTCATATAGTGGTACAACTCACAGGCTACGCCCAGACCCGCGGTGTTGCCCACATGGGTACAACGCACGGGTACCGGAATCCACCAGGCCAGGCTTTTTACTGCAACGAATCACAAACATATTTCGTACCATATTAGTGATACTACTCGCAAGTACATGCAACCCATGGTGTTCCCCGCATGATGGTACGAATCAAAAGTAGTTGCATGGTTCTAATTCATTCATCCCTTGGTCGCCCCTTTTAGTCGCACTCGCACGACAGGCAGGGGATACCGTGGGTGTATTATTCGTCAGCCTCCCCCACCCACAGGGGGTGTGTGTTTGGTCCGCGAGAGGTATTTTATTTCCCTCAAGTCCGCCGGCAAGCCGGTTAGGACCCCCCTATCCGCCACCTGGGACGCGCCACGTGGGAGTATCACCTCTCCCCCTGCTACGCCTGCGTAGCAGGTTCGTGGATTAGAAAGATGTTTTTGAAGACTTTTGTGTGGAGCGTGGCATTGTATGGAAGTGAAACATGGACGATAACTAGCTCAGAAAGAAAGAGAATAGAAGCTTTTGAAATGTGGTGTTATAGAAGAATGCTGAAGGTGAGATGGATAGATCGAATCACGAATGAAGAGATACTGAATCGAATTGGTGAGAGGAGAGCGATTTGGCTAAATTTGACGAGAAGAAGAGATAGAATGATAGGACACATCTTAAGACACCCAGGACTTGTTCGGTTGGTTTTTGAAGGAAGTGTAGGTGGCAAGAACGGTAGGGGTAGACCAAGGTATGAATATGACAAACAGATTAGAGCAGATGTAGGATGCAATAGTTACGTAGAAATGAAAAGGTTAGCACAGGATAGGGTGGCATGGAGAGCTGCATCAAACCAGTCTATGGACTGATGACTCAAACAAACAACAACTCCAGAAAGAAGTGCGTGATAGTAGAAATGTACGTGAAATGATTGTAAATAATGGTTTAATCACTAGAGATCATGATATACCTAAGTTTTCTGGGAAAGAATTTAACCCGATGGAATTTATGAGAGTAGTAGAGAAGAAATTTGCTGTTCAATTAAGAGACAATATTATTAGCTGGGAAACTGTATTGGAGATCTTATCTAATGCATTCGTAGGAGAGACTAAGTCTTGATTTCAAGTATATAAAAGCTCGATGTCTAGTCTAACTGAATTTAAGGAAAAATTCATAGCTAAATTTTGGAGTGAAGGTGTTCAGAGTAGAGAGAGAGAGAGAGAGAGAGTAATGTTTGGCAGGTATAATTCTAACGAGGGTGTTAGAATGACTGAATACTTTTTGGTTCATGTTTTGGTGTGGAGAAATTTAGAATGTATTGGACCTGAGGCTGATATAGTTAGACTTATGGCTAAGCACTATCCCGATAGAATAAGAGAAGCTGTTTGTATGCAAAGAGTGGAGACTATTAAGGAAATGGAGATTTTGTTGGAAAGTTTTGATGCTTTAGGTAGTAGCTTGAATAATAGTAGGACACTAAATAGGAATGTAGAAGGAAGGGGTAACCAATCTAATAATCAGGACAGGCCTATGAATAATCGTAACTGCAGAAGAGAATATCAGGAGAGACCTAATAATAATTTCCACAGGGAGAGAAATTATCAAAATAGTTCGGAAAATTTCAGGACTGGGAGGCGTGATTATGGTAATCAACCAGAAGCTGGGAGGCGGGAGAATACAGGCCATAATAATAATAATAATAATAATAATAATGAAGCTAGAGGAACTAGGCAACAGGGGAGGCCGACTGAGGTGTGTAACCAACAAGTTGTAACCGAACCAAGTACTTTAAACGCGCAACGGACTGTATAAACAGGTCACTGAGACAGTCCGTAAATGGTGAGTTCACGTATAAGGTAGATAAGTATGTTAATGTCGACCAGCCTATAGTTGTAAGTGAACATGATTGTGACCTAAGTAGCAATAATTCAAATGTTTTAAGTGACGACTTAATCGTAGACAATAAATTTTATAAGTGTAATTTAAATTTAGATATAAGGCAAGATTTGTTAAGTGATCTTATATTATGTAATGAGGATAATTTAAGTAGTGTTACTGTTACACCGACGATTGAACTGCTGATATGGGGCAGAAAATTTAAGATTTTGTTGGACTCTGGTAGTGAGAAGTCATGTGTAAATTCCAAGCTGTATGAGGAAGTTTTGAGAGAGAAGTATGAGGTAGCGGAAATTTCAGTGAGGAATACGTTCATCGTAACAGCTGTTGGAAACAAGTCTACAAGAGTGAATAAACAAATAGCTGTCCCCATTATCATAAGTGGAGAATGTATTTTCCAACCATGCTTAGTTGTGTCTAATTTAGTTTATGCCGTTATTTTAGGTACCGACTGGTTAACGTGTCACAAGGCTAAATTAAATTTTGATCTGTGTAATGTCAATCTTATTTGGGGAAAGAGTAGCAGGGAAGTCAGTTTACCATATGATGTTTTGTCAGAAATTAGTGCGAATAAAGTGTGTTCTAGTACGGAAGGGTCTTGTGAAATTCCTAATATTAGAAAAAATATTGATGTCTGCCATGTGTCTATACAGAGAGATTCTAGAGATGAATTGTATGAGACAGTGGAGAAATGTAATTTAGCGGAGAGTCAGAGGGACGAATTGTGTGAATTATTGATATCACATAGTGATGTTTTTAGTGACCGGCCTGGTAGAACACATCTTTACGAACACAAATTTAATGTTCTTGATAACTCAACTTTTGTAGGACCGAAATATCCCATTCCGTTAAAATACGCTAGCGCTGTTGAAGAGCAGATTGACATTATGCTAGATTATAATATAATTGAACCATCATGTAGTCCTAACTTATATCCACTTGTTATTATACCTAAGAAGGATAACACGGTAAGATTGTGCATGATAATTTTTGTAAGACTATATTGGATGAATTTGAACTTGGTGACAAGGTTTTACTCAGAGTGTCACTCCCGTCATCAGCAGAAGCTGGTCAATTTTCTAAGTTTTTCTTGTTATATCAGGGATACTTCACTGTAGTGAAACGGATTGGGAAATGTGCTTATTCATTAGAAGACAAGGAAGGAAATATCGTAGGCACATACAATATAAGAAATCTTAAGAAATATATCATGTGAGTTTGTTGATTAATTTTCATTATTATGTTAATTCACCATGTTTTATGAAGCTGGCATTGCGAACAGGACTTCAGTGAAATTAGCGTGTGTTGTGATAATAAGTGAAGCACGGCAGTGCAATAAACTCCAGTGCTTGGAGAAAGTGTATATAATGAAATGTCTTCGAGAATTACTTTTGGACACTAAATGAACGTTTGAAACGACAGAAGTGAGAAAGAAATGTAATCTGTATGTAAATAATACTGTATAATCAAAGTGAAAATGATAAGTGATGAATGTTTTATATGTGTAACAACGAACATCCAGATGGAAGATACTATGTACCCAATTTGTAAAGGGCGTTTTTATACATGTATCTATGGTGTACTCGATTTCAGGTGATTATGTATATATTTCATGAATCAATCGATTCATTTAATCGATTATTTCATGAGGGAGGCGTTCTGTAACCGTACAACAAGGTTACAGATTCCATTCAGTATTTATTATTATTATTATTATTATTATTATTATTATTAACCCGATTCATTAGATTTTATATTCTGTTTCGCATCACTTAGACTGTAATAATTAGGTATCACGTATATTATTGTATTTAATTATGGGTTAAGTGAAATTTGTTGGTATTTATTCTGTATTGTAGTAAGTGAGATTTGTTGGTTTCATATTGTCATGCTGTGGCTTGTAACTCTGGCTAGATGAGCTGGCATAGTATTTTGCAATCGAGGCTATGTTTCACTGTGCAAGTAGATTTCCCGGTGACGCATTCAGCATAGTCATTCTCAATCCGCTTGGGTACGCTTAGACGACACATGACTGATGACATCAGTGCGTGGGCACGTGATTGCGACCAAGTGTCAGTATTCGCCAGCTACTGTATGTTGAAGTGGAAGGGATGAACAGTGAGTAGGGAGATGAGTCGTCATCGCGAGGTTATATAAGTCGATGCGACAGTGGTGAGAGGTATTCAGTTCATATTATTCAGTTCATATTATTCAGTTCATATTGTGCAGATCATATGTAACAGTCAGATGTATCAAATGGAAGAAGTGGTCTTAGTGTGATGGTCAGAGCTAAGAGTTGTGTTTTCAAGAGGTCTTGTAATCATCGAGGAGGTCTACAAGTGGTGGTTGTATCCGAGCAGAGACGGGTACTATGCTGATAAAGAAACATCATCTTCTTGTGAGGATGGACTTCACAAGATGTTTCAATAATATTTTCAAATTTCTTATAATATATTGAGTGGACGTAATTACATTGGAGCTCTCTACACGCGTACATGGTATGTAGGCCAACTCCTTGTTATATAAGAAGATAACAGCAGACGGCTCCCGACTTCAGCTCATAGGTTTTCCCAAGAATTTCAAGTTCAACAGCGGTGTAAGCAGACATCAGGTAATTAAAGCATCAGACATGTTATGCATTCATAACATGAAGAAGAATGTAATCAGCGGCGATATCACATCTCACTTCAAGTTCATGCCAATAGCTTTTTTGTTTAGATTAAATTTTCGTTTTATTAGTACCGCAAATCTCACTATATATTTATTTTGTTAAATTAAAAGACGTCAATGATTGTTCATTGTCACGTAAATTATAGTCATAAACTCAGTTTTATTTTAATTATAATAAGTGATTCCAGTTCCATGTACAATCCTCAATTGTGGAAATGCAACAGTAATTTAATATTTTCCTGATCCATATCCCTGTATATTGCCAGATATGTGAGTTTATCACCTCACGCCTTGAGATAATTGATATAAGAGGTATGCTCTACCGAATTTTGTTGTTTTTCTTAAAAAAGCAACTGGCGCTCAAACGAATGTTATTTATATTGTGTGGAAGATATGAAGGTATAAGAGTAGTGGTTGGAGTAGCCACAATATTATGCGAGTTGGACATTTACTCGATTTATTCCTGTTCTGCTGTCTGTTTTCGTTACTAGAATGGAGCGAAATATTAAACGAGTGTTGTTCATTTCAGGATTAGTAAAACTGAATATTGAAGATGGTTTCTTCGTTTCAAGGTGTGGCTCTTAGGTCAGATGAAGATATCCGTAAGGTGCTTTTAGAAGATAACGATGAAAATGTGAGCGATTTTGGAACAGACTATTCTGATGCTCATGATGATTTTGTAGTTGTGCCATCGAGTTCGGAGAGTGAAATGAGTGTGGTAGAAGATGAAGAAGTACCAGCGAGAATAAGAAATACTTCTGTCTTGAAGGGCAAGAATGGTTATTTGTGGAATGCAGATGAACCAGGTAAACAAGGAAGAGTTGTTGCAAGACACATTGTCACTCATTTTCCTGGGAGCAGGGGACCTGAAAGACATGTAAAAACACCCTTACAAGCACGGGAACTTTTGATAGATGATTACGAATTAAGAATCTGGCTTCGGGACTGATTGAATCTTTCCTAAAAGAACGTCTGGATGCACCCACACTTAGCAGTTCTCTTCAGTTGTCAATCAGTGATATTTTGAAGATGAATCCCGAAATTCCACCATGTGACGAACTAGCTCGTAAGCAGAGGCGTCCTTCTGTCCACGGGTAAAAGTTCGGAGAACAAAATTCATGTGCTCGTCTTGCCGACGAGCGATATGCGATGAACATCGGGCAGTGTTGTGCATTGATTGTAGTGAATAAACGCTCAAATTTGAACACCCCTGTAACATTATGTAATAACCTAATTACGCACACTGCTACTTTTACTAGACCAGTGGTGATTGTTAGCAAAGTGCATACAAGTAAATTGTTTATTACTGAGGAAAACCGCAAAAAATTAGAATGTTTTCAGTATTCTTCATTAGACATAAGATTATTTCAGTGTTATAATTATTTTTATTGTAGTATCGATTTCATGTTATAAAACAATGACACAAATTGCTAAGAACATTCTTAATTAGTCTCTGAATCCATCCATGCATTCTATTTTGCAATATGTTGTAAATTTTTTATTTAGAATTCATTAAAATATTGGGGTTCATCAGACCCCAGTGTGACCTTTGAGTTTCATTTAAGGAAGTGTGACCAGCGAGGGTTAATGAGAGAGTCATAAAACACTTCGTTCGTCAGAAAGATCGTCGCATGGAATTCATCTACAAGAAATAGAGTGAATTTACAGTTTAAATAATCGTTTTCATGGTTCAGTATTAAATTAATAATGTTATTTATACGTATGTTGCAAGTTAGAAGGCATGCTAATATAGTAGAGTAATTATCCGTATATAACCAAGATGGCATAGCTCGACTCCCGGCCAATGCATGTGTATATTCAAAACTAAAAATATGTCCTGTGTTTCGATTTCCAAATGTGAAAAAGGGATCCGTAACGCCTCGCAAAACTACAAGGTTTGTTCGCAGAACGAATCCGTGATAGTTCGACTTATCGACAATATGCGCATGCGCGGTTGGCAACACGTTTGAAACGTGACGAGCTGATTTCTCCTCTACGAACAGAAGTGGTGGTTGGAGACATCAGCTGTTTTGATCCACGTGTTGATTGTGTAACGTAATCTGTGAAGTGAATGAATTAATTAGGATTCTATTCTCAACTTTATGCTTTGAAATGGATGAACACCGTAAGATATTTTTTTTGCTAGGGGCTTTGCGTCGCACCGACACAGATAGGTCTTATGGCGACGATGGGATAGGAAAGGCCTAGGAGTTGGAAGGAAGCGGCCGTGGCCTTAATTAAGGTACAGCCCCAGCATTTGCCTGGTGTGAAAATGGGAAACCACGGAAAACCATTTTCAGGGCTGCCGATAGCGGGATTGGAACCTACTATCTCCCGGATGCAAGCTCACAGACGCGCGCCTCTACACGCACGGCTAACTCGCCCGGTATACCGTAAGATAACGTGAATGACTAAATAGTATTAGTTGAAAGTCTGAAATATATATGCTTAAACATAAATACAGAAGTGAGGTTATATTTATGTAATTTTACTTATTTTGTAGGTTACTTGAGCAACTTCTTTGTATTCCATGGAGCAGAGAGCCCTGCAGTTAATCCGTGTCTAGAAGCACATGAGATTGTAAATCTGGATGAAAATGTTTCACAGTGTGTGAAGTGGAGTAATAACACCACAAAGTTATTGCTTGATTCCAACAAAAAATCATAAGAAAGAAGTGGGAAGCCTTAAAATCAGAAATTTTAAGAAGATGTGGGAACTTATTTCCGAAGAATTAAATTTAAAATACAACCTTAATGTAAATGCTACCAATTGCGAGAATAGATGGAGAGTATTAGAAATAAATTTTAAAAAGTACGTAGATAACAACCAAAAAGACGGGACGAGGACGCAAGGATTTTGAGTTTGCGGAGGAAATGTTCGATATTCGAGGAGGGAAGAAGATTTGCCCCGAAATAACTCTGTCTTCTGATACCATTTCGCATCTGCCAGAAGCTGGAAATGTACAGTGCAGAGCTGAGGAAAGCCAGTTGATTGAACCTGGCTCCTCTTCAGGACGAGACACGGTCCCAGTCTCGAAGAAACTCCCCAAAAGGAAACTGATGATGATGCTTGTTGTTTTAAGGGGCCTAACATCAAAGGTCACCGGCCCCTAATGGAACGAAATGAACGACATGAGTTATAAAGGTAAAATTTTAAAAGTATCCACTGACTAGAGTTAAAAAAATGGATATGAAGAAAAATGAGGGTGAGATTAAAACATTCAGTGGATCTAATACGCAATGCCTTTTTTCTAATAAAATAAGAGAAAATACAGGAAAACGAAGGAATAAGGCATTTAAGGTAATTTCATAATGGAAATAATGGAATTTAGGATTGGTCGCATTTTGATTTATTGACCTGTTAGTCATGCAGATATGATGAATATATTAGGGGCGCGTATCTCAGTCGGAGTCACGTAAAAAAAACAATATTTTAGTTTGATATACGATAATCCCTGAGTTGTATAGCATAGCTAGCTGGAGACTTTCTTGAACGCCGGCGTGTAGTTAAGTGGAAGAAAGAATGACTCCCATAAGTGGGACAAGAAAAGAAGACGCCGCGGTACTCAAAACGTGGCGCAAGAAAATTTGGCGAACAACAGTGGAGCAAGAATGAGAACGCCCAGCAGTTACAAAATGAATATATGGCGCATCAAGAAGAATCAATGCCCACCAATGAGGCAAGACTGAGAAAGAGGATAGCATGACCAAGAGAAAGAATAATTAAGAGAACTTGATGTATAATTGTGAAGTTAGTCTGAGAGGAAGAAGAAAATCATTAGAATTGGACACTTATGATTGAGATTAAGAGAAGAGTAGCACAGTAGAACAACAGAAATTATTTCACGCTACTACATAGAGGAAAGAGAGAAAAGAAGTGGAAATCAAGAATCAAGCGAGAAGATATGCGGATGCATATGGGAACGGAAGGAGAGATCGATAATAATAATAATAATAATAATAATAATAATAATAATAATAATAATAATAATAATAATAATAATAATAATTTGAATAATTGATAGGTTAAGTTGATTGATAATATTAATTCAGATTATGATAGGATTTTATATTAAGATAGAGATGGTTAATAGGATAATTAAGAAATACCAAGAATGCTTCTTTTTGAGTGTCACATGTGACTGAGATAGTAGGATGGTTGGTTTATTGGGGGAAGTCAGATTGTCAATCCCAAATTGGATTTAAGTATTGATATAATTATTGTGATTGTAATCTATACATATATAGAGAAATAGGAACTTTAGCGAAATTTAAAAATACAAACATTAAAATGTCTAATATAAGTCAATTGCGCTCGCAATTCGAGGAGTATCAGAAGGAGGAGGAAGAGATATTACAGAAAAAGGATGAGGAGATAGAGAAGATAACCGAGGAGATAGAGAAGGCGAAAGAAGAGCAGAAAGGAATAGTAGAAATATTGAAGGAGATGAACAGGAAACAAGAAGAAAGTCAACAAGAGATGATGAGAAAACAAGAAGTGATAAAATCTCGAGAAGAGTACGAACAGAAACAAGAAGAACTCCAGCGAAACCAGATGGAAGAGATATAAAAAATGGAAGAGAGGCAGAAGGAGATGATGAAAACAGAAATTGGTAAAATCGGAAGAGAAGTTTTCGAATTAAAAACTGGATTAACTAATCTTCGAACCGAAATGATTGAGACAATGGAAAATAAAAATAAAGAGATCTACGAAGAAGTATATAGAATCAGAGGGAAATTAACAGAAAGTAAGAAGTATATTCAAAGCTTGAAAGAGGATGAGATCAAGAGACTGACGGACAATATGGAGTCAATAAGAATCATTCACAAGAAAAATGGAATCAGTACGAAGGAAAGATAGAAAGAATAAACGAAATTGTACAAACGACGAACAAAACAATGGAAGTGAACTTTATTACAGCGCGTGACACGACTGGAGATAAAATAGGGAGCATAAAGAAGAAATCGAAAAGTAAAAGAATGAAACCGAAGAAAGAATGATTAGGACAGAGCAAGGATTGGATCAAATGAGGAAGGAGATCTAACATATTAAAAATGAAATCCAGATAACAAAATCGGTTATATCGAAGCAACCGAATGAACAGAGGATGGTGGAAGTGCAGATTAATGAGAGAGAGGGAACACCAACTATATCTGGAGAAACAGACCAGAGCAATAAGGATATGACAATAGGAACTAACGGCAATGGACATCCAGCTATCATAAATATCATCAAAACTTACGATGACCGACCTAAACATTTCAACAATACCGCAGCCATGTCACCGAAAAGATTTCTACGTGAAATGGAGGGGTATTTCCGAGAAAACAGGATCCCAGGAGAGAAAAAGCTTAGGGTAGTCGAGAAACACCTAGGCGCCAACCCAAACCTTTGGTATCAGGCTCTCAAATATACTTTTCACGATTATGAAGAGTTCAAATTAGCCTTTCTAAAACGATTCTGGAATCCGAAGATTCAACAGAATCTCAGATTAGAGTTGTATTCAAATATATACTCATTAACGGCACAAACTCGATAGAGCGATTGCTTTTCATACCAGTTCTAAAGATTACAAGATCTGGATTCAGCGCCTAGTGAACTGGAGGCGATAAAAACGATACAAAAACAATTCCCTCCAGAGATCCAAAGGCTACTTGCGGCTGCGAATGTAGAGTCAGCAACAGAGATGGAGAGTATACTCAGACAACTCGACATGACATCTAGTCATACAACGAATAGAATAAATAGAAGCGCGAACAATGAAGAAGTAATAAATGTATTAGATCGGGAAAACGACAAGAGGAAATCGTTTAACGAAAGGAGAGAAAATGATAGGGATCCTAGAAGAAGAGAATGGAAAGAAGATGAAGAAAGGATGAGAGAAGAGAGCTGATGCAAGTGCAGGCAGGATTGTCACGAGGTCGGAAGGCAAGACGGAAACGGAAGATTTGTGCCATATCATCGACCATATAACCAATACAGGAATAGTAGGGATAGAGGCAATTATAGAAGAATACCTATGTATCGAGGAAGACAGATTAACAATTATGACGGAAGAGAAAACAGAAATAGGCAATACATTCAAGATTGGAGGAGAGAAACCCAAGAGAAGAAGAAATGGGAAGACACAATGAAGGATCGGAACATAAACGGAGACTTAGAAGGAGCCGAGAGCTTGGAATTACAAGAATATAAGAGAAAAAAAGAGATGAGCAAAAGCTAAACCCGGAAGCTCAAGCATATGCGTTGGATACCCGGAACGAAAAAACGCCAATTTTAGGTTAGGGAAAGAAATAAATAGTACAAGGGATAAGTTGAATTACCAAATTGAAAACTGGTGTATTTTACAGATTGAATCTTGGGATGTAGATCCAGATGAATTATTGGAAGATATGCAAAAAGATAATAAAGACAACAAGGGATATCCCACTATTTTTTCAGGCAACTGTGAAAGTGTAATGGTGAAAATCTGTTCCTCTGGTGACCGGCGTGGAAAGACCAAGAAACAGCCAAACATGCGACTCTTTTACTGGATATTGTTGATATACATTCTATTGTGGATGGTTAGAATGGCAGGAGGTGTTAGTCTCACAGGAGGATTTATCGGGATAGGTTATTCCAAATCAAAAAGAATCAATCGCAATATCCCTCCAACCCCAGTGTGTGACCCTCCCTCGGACATCAAGGCAAAAACCTTCCCAGCATTGGTCACTGAGCTGAAAGTGAGGGAATCCACCAGATCTGACACAGGGTATATCGTGACCAAGAAACAAATAATCACGGGATGTACGTTCTACTTCTTTGGAGCACAAGAGAAGTCAATTGTTTCACAAAAGACTGTAGAGATAGGGCCCCATACTGCCTCTGACATTGATGCATGGAAGTCTCATATATTAAACCTAAGACATGTGGAAGAAGGAGAGATTGACTTAAACCAAAGCTTGATATATGATTGTACGTGGCCCAAGACAAAAACTGTTATCAACACCGTTTTCACATTGGCCAAGGTTATCTTGAACGTGGCCCACGATGGAACCATTTTAAATCCTGTCCTACCTAGCACATGCGACATGACGAAGGCACTGACCTGTGTTATCAGTCCCTATCAACTGTTCTTAATGGAACATTTAATTGAAACCCTCTCCTGCCCCTTTCAAATTGTAGGAACCTAACCCGGTATTATTACTCTGCCAGCTTCTACACATCTTCCTTCAGCATGGAGCATTAATCTAGAAAGCCGAAAACACCTCTATTGGATTGGCCCCAAGTCTGAAATAAAATACTGCCGAGGACTCGACCTTAATTATATTACCACGATTGGCGGCTATCATCTGGCAATCTCTGATCCATCAGGGAGAACCCAGTTATCCGCCCATACATCTAGCCTTTCAAGGGAGTCTCTCCTTTCTTTATTTACAGACAACACCCCTTTCCATGAATCTTTCGGAGCCTCCGGGAGGAAGAAAAGAGCTACCTGTCCTTTCTGTAGAATGTTGTCTGAGTGGTGGGATAAGGAGGATCGTGAAATAAAACACACCCGTATAAAGAGGGAATTGCATGTCAATAAGACTGATGTTCGTCGCCTTCTGGATATAAGTCAAACTTCCTATTCAAAGGCTGAATTGCAATGGGGCCTCATTACACTAAGTAAATATACTTCACATGAAATGCAACTACTCTCATTTAGGCTGTGTCAGGCCAGACTAGATTCTTGGTACATTGCCCGGTCCCTCTTATATCATTCCCCGAATGTTATGGCCTCTTTCATCATGGGTCATCAGCTTCTGGAATCATCTATCAAAGGATCTCAACTGGAGATTGACTTAGGATATCCCATAAGCAAGATCGAATTTCCACATCCTCCCATGTGCTGTGGACTTTATTGCAGAGTAAATATTTCCAATGAAGAGGAATCTGGATGGTTAGAGTCAGGGACTCAAAAAATTCATCAATCCATCCCCGATATTATATGTCAGATGACCTCCAAATCCTTTTATTATGAAGTAGGTCACGGTGAATGGAGAGAATTATACACTGGAAAATTAATGCATCCTCCCTCCCTGATTCAGCATCAACAGGATTTTGATGCAAAAAGATTACAATTCAATGCAGCACCGATGACATCCATATTAGACGGTCAAGAAAAGATGAGAGGATATGGATCTTATCTTGGGATCAAAGTTCATACTGCAATTGACAATCCTCCTATTGTGGCTCATAATAAAGACAACAGAGCACGCTTACCCATTATTATTGTGCGGATAAACGGGCTGAAGACGCACTGCTTAGTTGACTCTGGAGCGAGCATAAGCGTCATGTCGAAAATACTATTTGATGAAATCAATCAAAAGGATAAATTACCTGCAATACCAGTTGCACAACCTAAAATACGAGGAATAATACCGGATAAGACAGTTGAGTGCAAATTACAAACATACTTGAAGATAAAAGTTGGCAGAATGATATTCGAATATCCGTTCATAATAATGAAAAGGATAAAATACAACATCATTCTTGGGACTGATTTTATGGTAGCCACAGAAATGACCACTGATTTGAGAAAACAGGAAATAAGATTCCCCATTATCGAGGTTAATGGAGAGATAACAAAAGAAAGAATCAAGCTAAATGAAGAAACACAAGATTCAGAACATGTGAAAATTGAGGAATTAGAAATACAAAGACAGGTGGAAGAATACACGGCCCAAAGGAGGCTGAGTGAATCTGAAGAAGGAGAGGAGGTAATACAAAGTTTAGAAAAGATTTTGAGTGTTGAAGATGAAAGGGAAGAACCAAGTATATGGAAAAAGATTGCTGAAACCAAGCTAAATGCTAAGGAAAAACAGAAGTTGAATGCAATTTTAGAAAAGTATTCTGACATATTTAAGGACAAACCTGGCCAGATACAAAATTTTAAATACAAACTGGTAGTGAACGATTGGAAACCATATAAGGGAAAATTATACGACATCCACGAAAAGTATTTTCAAGATGTAAAGAAGCTTATCAGATAAATGGTAGATGATGGAATAACCATTAAGACAACAACATATCTAAATCCAATTGTAATTGTGAAGAAAGGTAACGGGAGTTTGAGAATATGACTCGACGCTAGAAAATTGAATGAAAAGCTAATACCGGAATATGAACAAGTCCCGAAAATCAAAGATATAGTGAAGAAATTTAAGAACATGAAATATTTCACGAGCTTAGATTTCACATCATCATTCCACCATATAGTATTAGAAGAAAAATCAAGACTTTTGACTGGATTCGTGTTTAATAACCAAACTAACGTGTAATGCAAATTGCCATTCGAATTAAAAAATAGTTGCGTGGTATTAATAAGAGTTATGGACAGGAATTTGTTACCTGAGATCAAAGTCTACGTAACATGCTACGTGGATGATTTGGTTTTAGCAAGCGAAACTTTTGAAGACCACTGTATCAAACTCGACAAGCCGTCAGAAAATCTGGAAAGTACTGGTTTTAAAGTTAATTTAGCCAAATCAGTATTTTGCCAAGAAAAAACACTGTTTGTAGGACACGTTATCGACGGTGATGGAATAAAGCCAAATCCAATAAAGATCCAAGCGATATGAGAATTTCCTCGTCCGACACGAATTAAGCAAGTCAGGCAATTTTTAGGAATGACCCAGTTTTTCGCGAATCACTGCAAAGGATACACAGATACAGCAGCACCGTTACAAGAGCTGTTAAAACGAACAACAAATGGAAATGGAATGACAAGACAAAGCAAGCATTTCTTGCAATGAAGAGATTATTAACTAATAGTGTTAAACTGGGATATACAGATTAATTGATGTAGATGTTGATTCCCATAGGGAAACTAAAATATTTTTCCGAATGAGTAAATTTATAATACCAATATAATGGTCCGTTATTGGACATTATAAATTTTCCAGCTAACTCATTCTTGGTTGCCTATGGGAATCAACATCTACATCATTTGATGGCCAGGCAGGCATCTATTTTTGGAAATGAGGCATAGCTCTCATAGTGCATTGGCACTGCTGGTGGCTTCAAATAGCCTATGCAGTGGCCTCCACGGTATGCACTAGCCTTGCGTCTTTGGTGGTGTGCTAAGTCCCAACTGACGAGCCTAACTTAGCACACGAGGGCGAAACGCAGGCAACCGAGAATGAGTTAGCTGGAAAATTTATGATGTCCAATAACGGACCATTATATATACAGATTAAACCAGGGAATTCGTGATTCAAACTGACGCTTCCAGTGTTGGAATAGGTGCTTGTCTATATCAAGAGGTAACGGACGAAAGTAGGAAACGAACTTATTTAGCATTTACCAGTCGTAAATTGCGAACACCTGAGCTAAGTTATACTACCACTGAGCAAGAACTACTGGCCATTGTGTACGCGCTACAACAGTGGAAGAAAATTATATACGTATTCCCGATAACAATTCGAACCGATCATAAAGCCTTGGAATTTGGACTCAAAGCGGCAATGACAAGTGAGAGGATCACACGATGGATCTTATTTACTCAGCAATTTCAAATCAAAGTACAACATTGTAGTGAGAAAAGTAACATCCTTGCAGATGCACTGAGTAGAAACCCTGTAGAAAAGAAATAAAACAACACATTGAGTTAATACAGCAGGACGAAGAATTCCTAGATAGACTACGGAATATTGCTTACTTGCAAAGATCAGATGAGAAACTAGCGCAAGAAATTATAAGAATAGAGCGTGATGATCCAGAAGATAACAGGCGAGCGAATGAGAACAATCAGTAGGTACTGAAGGACGGAATGCTAATAAGCTGTATTAACAAGGATAGGAATAAATTAGGTGAACCGTGAGTATTATCTCCCCCCGCCTTAACGAACTTGATATGTGCGGCGCTCCTAGTTAGCTCATTGAAATTTATTGTAATTAATTGTGCGTGTTTCTGTCTATCTTGGCCATTGAGATGTTGTAATAAATGTGTTCGCTCCCTGTTCCTAACTTATGGCTCCATGAGCAAGGAATTCGTTTCGTCCTGGGGTGTCCCTCCGTTCTCGCCTTTCTCTTCGTATGTCGATCTTCTGCCAATGCCCCCTCGCGTGCGCTTACCCCCTCCCGGCTTTTCCGAGAGCGTGTGCGGCTCGCCGGGCGGTGGACAGAATTACTCGCCTGCTGCACTTGGAGCAAAGCGCTTCTCTACATCGAACCAAGGACCGTGAGGGGGGCATGGGAGGTAAGATCTTAAGGTTTTCTAAATGTTGGTAGGATGATGGGAGGAACTAGGAACTAGGATACGGATATGTAAAGCCATGTATCTGGCGTCTTTAGGTTGTAAACTGATTAGAGAAGGCTTGGTGCCGTGGTATTATTGAGTAATCAACTTGAAGTGTTATAGCCCTTAATTTCTATATTTCTTGTATCATAAGCTATCGGTGTCCACTAGAGCCTACGTTATCGATATTAGTTTGTAATCAAGGTAGGAGCCAAGGAAAGAGCTCACGCAAATAATATGAAGTTTCTAGAATGTTCTGGGTGTTTAGTTCGAGAAGCGATGTTTTACGTTTGCTATAGTACCCGAAAGGGATGTTAACTTGACGTTCACTCTAGACGAGGTAGTTGGTGAACTGTGTATACGTAGCAGCCTAGTAGTGATATGTTTGAAGTTTGAGTTTATATGGTACCAAGTCGAATAGTTATGTTCATGTTAGACCTCTAGTAAGAGGAGAGGATTACCTTTCCGTTTTACTTAGGATAATAATAATAATAATAATAATAATAATAATAATAATAATAATAATAATACTAATCGTATGGCCTCAGCTACCGTGTGCAGACATTTCAATTTGACGCCATCTGGCTGTCTGCTCGTCAATTTCGACGTTCCGTTTTACTCTAGGCCTACTAGATGGCAGACCGAGTAAACCGAAACTCTCTTGGGCGTCTATGGCTGAGATTTAATTAATTTTGTCGGGTAAACACCAAATGTGTCACCAGAGATCTTTTACATGCCGACATCGTACAACATGGAGTGTCGAATGGACCTTTTTCCGCTCTTCAAAAATCCGACTACCTCTGCCGGGTTTGAACCCGCTATCTTGGGATCCGGAGGCCGACACTCTACCACAGATCCACAGAGGCAGCTTTACTTAAGATGAATGATGGAAACGGGTCAAAACCCTCCTTTTAACCATGTTCCCAAGCGCTTCCGAATATGTTTCTTCTTAATCGTGTGTAAAATAAATGTTCTAGTCAAGCTGTTCGAAAATTTGTCTTGAAATTATACCTCTGGGTTGGTCCTTACGTTTATTAGTCCAGATCCCTGGCCCGCTCTCCCTTGGGTCGTCCTGCCGGTAGAGTCACGGCACAGTGTTGGCAGCCAGGAGCGTGGTTCGATCTGGACTTTTCTTCATTTACTTGCGAAATTTGAGCCCTGGGAGCTCCCTCGTCTCGGTATTTCCTAATAATGCTCGGTGTCTTGTATCATTTACACGATGGCTGCTCGAGACATTATTTATACGGGAGCTTTGCGGAAGGACGAATTGCTGTATGAGTTAGCAATACGTAATTTAGAATCAAAAGAGACAGTTAAGGCCGATGAACTCTTGTTGAGGAACAATTTACATAGGAATGTTTCAGCGCCCTGTTATACTGAAAGCGAGGTCGCGAGTTCGGTATCCCTTATTGAGGCTAATCTCTCTGATATTGCCTCAGTGATGGAGTTCCTGGAGAGCGACGTAGCTTCGCCCCATCAACTTAAGAGAGTACAGGGTCGTTTGATGCATTACATTCATCGTGTGGGATATCTGCTGTCATTAGAATTAAAGGAGGTGTTAAATCAGGTTCAGGATTTAAAGGTCAAATCTTCTAAACGTTTAGAGAAAGTTGAGACTTGGCTAGCTGACCCGTCTATCAAAACTAAGCCGGTGTTACCTTCCACTGCGACGGTAGTAGGCGAGTTAAATCAACCTACTCCTGACCTTGGGTCTGACGGGCAGCGAACGTCCCTCGAGCCGCATTTCTAATCTTTAGAGTGCTCTTCCAAACATCAGACTACGAGTCAACAGCCACCCTTGTCTTCGCAAGTTTCACCCTTTTCGAATATTCCTTATCGATTGAATAACATGCTGAAAGACAGCCCTCGCTATTCGGTGAATTCGGCCAGTGATGTGGTTGCATTTCTTCGTTTTCTTGTCGAATTCTTGGATCACGCTCAAGTATTCGGTTGGACGCATGTACAGGTTTTACAGGTGGTTTACCCGCATACCGTTGGCGTTCTTTCTGATAAGATTGTTAATGCAATATCGGAACAATTGTCGTTGCATCAGGTTCATGCACATATTCTCACTCACTTTATCCCCGCTAGGGCCCATCATTCTTTTGTGCAACAATTCTATATTAGAGCGCAACGTTTAAATGAGACCTTATCAGAACTTATTTCTGACATTAAATTTTATGCCAGGGTTTTCGCACTTAATTATGCGGAGGAACAGGTGGTTTCTACTACAGTGGAAGGGATTGCCCAATCGTATCGTTCCTGTTTGTGTTTTGTGTCTCAGCCTCGTTGCCGAGTTGGAAGCTATGGTCGTCTCTGCGGAGGGCATTCGTCATGCCGATTCGCTTCGCGTTTCCGATCCTCCTCCTGGCCGGGGTGTTACTGAGCGTGCGGTTACTCGTAAACCCGTCCCGTTAAAAAGATGTTTTGGCTGCGGCGCTTCTGATCATCTCCGTAACAAGTGCCCTTCTCGATCTCTTCAGGCAAAAGGGCCTAGCCGTGGTTCGAGTACCGAGGTGCCGCCTAGGGTTTCCAATGTTGTATGTTTTCGCTGTGGGACCGCGGGACATGTGGCGAGGGATTGCACGCAAGGGCCGAAAGGTAACTGACTAGGCCGAGAAAAGGCCAGGGACAGGCTCATTAATTCGCCGTCGCCTAGTCAAAAGTTTTGTACGACTCCAGGTGAACGTTTGTCATCCTGTCCTGCCGGATGTTTGCAGATAACGGCCGAGAATAACGGGGTGGCTCCATTTGTCAAGGCCGAGATTAATAATGAGCCAGTGACGACACTCCTAGATACTGGAAGTGTTGCTTCCTTTGTAAGCGAGAAGTGGTTTGGTCTGCATAAATCTGTGTGTAAATTTCCCGCCGGCCACCCGGATTCCCTTACCTGTGTGGCTGCTAATTCTTCTAGAGTTGAGATTTTGGGAGTTGTGAAGTGTAAGATTCGTGTTGCAAATTTTTTATGGAAATTCCCTTTGTATGTGGCCAAGGATTTACTGTGTCCTGTAATCCTTGGATCAAATTTTTTGGCTTACTCAGGCTTGGTTTTGGATATGCAGGAAGGGTCCTGCTGGTTCAAATTTTGTCGTGATGTTAGAATTCCTGTATTGCAGTCTAACGCGGTTTCTTCTTTTGCCGTGGTGCCCTCTGAGGACGAAAAGGGCTCCGATCTTAGCCATTTCCCCGAGGATCAGGCCAAGCGCATTAGGGAGTTGTGTGATGACTTTCCCGAGGTTCTTACGGAGAAATTGGGGATGACTAACTTGTTGGAGTACAAGATAGAGTTCTCTGATTCTATTCCTGTTAGGAGTCCGCCCTACCGTCTTTCTTCCCCAAAAATGCGAGCATTGAAGGAGATCATCGATAAGATGTTGCATGAGGGAATAATTCGACCTTCTACGTCAGCTTACTCCTCACCCATATTTCTCGTGCCTAAGCCTCAGGGAGGTTACCGTCCGGTTTTGGATTATAGGGCATTGAATAAGAAGGTGATATTGCAATCTGTTCCGTTCCCAGACTTGCATTCCTGTTTTTCGTGGTTCAGAAAGGCTAGGTATTTTACCGTCTTGGACTTAAACCAGGCATATTATCAAATCCCTTTGGCAGAGGAGTCCCGTCATTTGACAGCCTTCGCAACCGATTGGAATCTCTACGAATTTTGTCGTCTGCCCTTTGTCATTTCCACTGGCGCCGCTGTGCTTAGTAGGCTTCTAGATCAACTATTTTCGGATATTAAGTTCAGTTATCTTTACCATTATCTTGAAGACGTCGTGATCTATTCGGAAACTTTTGAGGAGCACCTTGACCACCTACGCGAAGTGTTGTCTAGACTGCGTAACGCTGGGCTGACGGTTAAATTGTCCAAGACGTCCTTTGCAAAGCCGCAGATGTCCTTTTTAGGACATATAGTGTCATCTAATGGAGTTTCAGTCGACCAGTCTCGCACCCGAGCCATTGATGAGTTCAGACCCCCACAGAACGTTAAAGGCGTCGCCCGCTTCATCGGGATGGTAAACTTCTTCCGTTTATTCCTAACTTTGCTAAGCGTGATGGGCCTCTTAACGCCCTCCGTCGTAAAGGGGTTAAGTTTGAATGGGGCGCTTCACAACAAGCGGCCTTCGAGGATCTGAAGTTGGCTATAACTAATGCTCTGATACTTGCGATGCCCGATTTCTCAAAAACCTTCATTGTTCAGACCGATGCTTCAGCCTCGGCGGTTGCACCTGTCTTATTGCAGGAATCCGACCTGGGCAGACGACCTGTTGCTTACGCTTCCAGGACCTTGACTCCTCTTGAAAGTAAGTACTCAGTCTATGAGTTAGGGGGTTTGGCTGTGTTGTTTGCCTTAAAGAGGTTTCGAATGTATTTAGAACATGTAAAATTCGAGCTTGAAACCGATAACCAAGCGTTGAGCTGGGTCCTGGGCAAGCCTAGGAAAACAGGCCGTCTAGCTCGATGGGCAATAAGAATCTCGGCTTTCCAGTTCGATGTACGGCACATTCGAGGTTCGGACAATGTTGTGGCCGATTCTCTTAGCCGCATGTTCACTGATTAGCCTGTTCAGGATGATGGTGATGATGATGATGATGATGATGATGATGATGATGCTTGTTGTTTAAAGGGGCCTAACATCGAGGTCATCGGCCCCGTCTAAAGTGAACGTCAAGTTAATATCCCTTTCGGGTACTATAACAAACGTAAAACATCGCTTCCTGAGGTATTATCGAGTAATGAACTTGAAGTTTTAAAGCCCTTAATTTCTATATTTCTTGTATCATAAGCTATCGGTGGCCACTAGAGCCTACGTTATCGATATTAGTTTGTAATCAAGGTAGGAGCCAAGGAAAGGGCTCACGCAAATGATATGAAGGTTCCAGACTGTTCTCCGTGTTTAGTTCGAGAAGCGATGTTTTACGTTTGCTATAGTACCCGAAAGGGATGTTAACTTGACGTTCACTTTAGACGAGGTAGCTGGTGAACTGTGTATACGTAGCAGCCTAGTAGTGATATGTTTGAAGTTTGAGTTTATATGGTACCAAGTCGAATAGTTACGTTCATGTTAGACCTCTAGTAAGAGGAGAGGATTACCTTTCTGTTTTACTTAAGATGAATGATGGAAACGGGTCAAAACCTTCCTTTCAACCATGTCAGTTCCCAAGCGCTTCCGAATATGTTTGTTCTTAATTGTGTGTAAAATGAATGCTCTAGTCAAGCTGTTCGAAATTTGTCCCGACATTATACCTCTGGGTTGGTCCTTACGTTTATTAGTCCAGATCTCTGGCCCGCTCTCCTTTGGGTCGTACTGCCGGTAGAGTCACGGCATATTAAGGATAATGGTACCACAGGCATTGCAGAAAGAAATGATTTGGCATAGTCATAGGATCATGGGACACGGAGGAATGGAGAAAGTAGCAAGAACAATATATGAAAGATTCACATGGAAAGGAATCAGAAAAACAATCAGGAATGCCATTTAGACTTGCGATACTTGTCAGAGAACGAAGCACAATTCATTTTTAACTAAGCACGAACCAACTGCCATATTACCGACAGCCCCAAGATAAATTTTTGCAATAGACATCTTTGGTAAATTACCATCAGCCACTAGAAGGACGTAAATATATAGTTGTCACTATGGACATATTTTCAAAATTTGTAACATTGCAGCCAATTCAAAGAGCCACAACCAAGCAGGTACTCGTAGCAATAAATAAAGGCGTAATACCTAAAATGGGAAAGCCGAAGAAAATGTTAACGGATAGAGGCACCAAATTTACATCGGCTGAATTTCAAGAAGCGATACATGAAATGCAAATTAAGCATATATTATGCTCAGTTAGGCACATTCAGCCAATCCTGTAGAACGATGTATGCGGGAAATATCAAAATATTGCAGGATATATTGTTCTGAGAATCATTGGAAATGGATCGACGTTATAGGTACAACTGAAGAAAGCATTAACAATACAGTCCACGAATAGACTAACCAAATACCTAGTGTCGTACATTTAAATGAGTACCGAATGAGACCATGGGATGATATATTAGGCAAACCGATGAACTAAGACCTAACAGCGTTGAAATCAACCAGATGGTAAACAAAGACTGAAAAAACAGGCGACTGAGAAAAGTTCGAAAAAAAAAGATTTCATCCACCTTTCAAGAAAAATGACATGGTACTGATCAAGAAAACACCTAGTTCTAATGTTACAGAGCGGATATTTTCAAAATTTGTTCACCTATTCGATGGTCCAAACGTCATAAACAGAGTATTAGGTAACAACGCCTATATTATAGAAAATCTGACAGGTACATACAGAAATATACACAATGCCGCCAACATGAAGTTTTACTATAAACAAGATCATGAATAAGGCTTAAAGTATGATGATAAAATCATAAATGACAGAATTATTCAAAGGGTCAATGCAAAGGTCCATTTGTATAAAGAAATTAAATGGAAATAAATATACTGCCAGCAGTACATTTATTTACCCGTAGCAGGAAAGAAAAATGTACCATTTCATTGCCCTGATAATTTCGAATCGTAGTGTTAAAATCGTCGTTTTGCCGTGAATAGCGATACAGTGTCGGAAATCATGCGGCAGAAAATACGAATTATAATATACAGACATATAGAATCAAACAGGCCGTAAATGTGAAGTAAGAAAGTACAGACCAACGGAATTAAAATGGCCGTGATTTAGGTGAATGCAGTGACTTTTAATTGGAAGAACCAACAATAGGAACAGGGGAACATCGCATGAAGTTACCAGAAAAAGATTTACGAGTGGATTGATAAGAAACAAGAACAGAAGATTTAAAAGGGATCCTAAATTATTGTGAAACCAGATTGCATTATAAAGTTATAACGATACATTTTTCGTAGTCGTAACAGAAATCCCAAGCGGAGTATTAAAAAAATAGACGAAGTAAATATTGGAGCGCAGATCCGGAGTAAACTAGAAACTATCAAAGATTTATCACTGGAGACGTTGAAAATTGATCAATTAATGTATCTAATCAAAAATTAAAATATTGACGTTTGTCACGTCATAACCTACTTTGCCCAACATAAGTATAGTTCAAGGAAGATCTACAAGTAGCATGATTGTCAAACTAATTATGTTTTCAAATATGTGTTTTATGCATGTCTTCGAGAGCTACATGATGACCGACTAAACTGAAAATGGGATTGACCTCTGACGGTAACCTAGCAACCATTCCTATGGACCCGAGGATCGAGACCGCAGCCCGGTCATGATGCAGCGATAATCCGGAGATGAACGTCCTAGGAAAACCAGGAAGCAGCCATCCCAGTCCAGAAACGCAGACAGATTAAGTTTCACAAAGTTATTTTCTTACATTTTAGTTATATGTATTTTATTTGATATCAAGTTGTCAATGGTGGTTGTACAAGAGCTAGGTCGATATGTCTTCGAGAGGTGATCTTAATATCGAGTTTCAGCGCGAATGAACCAATAGTGACGTTTAACTGATGGATTTGGGTAATCTTCCAAAACTTATAAACACTCCCATGTGTAGGAAAGGTAACACTCGCAAATGATGTGCTTTGCTAGCAATGTTCAGCTTTCTTTCAAAGAATATTGCCGTACATAATGTGAACTTAGATATTTGAAATCAGAATATGTAGCACATTGAATTGTAGGTTATCGAGCGGATACGACGTCAACTTTTCGCCAAATGTAAATAGATACAGGCTTAACATGTTCGTACTTTGATAAGAGAAGTGTGCGTCGATATAAATGATAGTTGTTGATCCAAATAATATAAATTGTGATGAGATATTGAATCTATTGAATTTAGCGGTACTTTGAACAGAGTTAATGATGTTTATATTTGCGGTGAAGTCAGATACGTCGGAAATATTGAGGTAAGATTTGTGAATGTAATAAATGATATATGCATTGAGATATTAGGCGTGGAATTATGACTAATACGACGACGAATTAGGAAGGAATTCAGAGTAAGGCTAATTGATGTCAGTTTATATCACGCAGTTATGGATCAGGATATATTTGACGCTTATAGCGACATGTAATATGGCTTGTCTTATTATATTAGTTATTGACAATTGGCTAGTGAACTTGCAGATTAATAAGAAAGTACGATCTTCAAAAATAACCCTAGACAACCTATAGTAGAGTATAATGGCATTTTTAAGAAAATTTTACATGTTGCTCAATATTTAAAACGACTTAAGTAGGAAAAGCAAATCATTGACGGTGGTGCCTTCATACTGTTATGTTATTGCTATTTGCGAGTGTGGAAGTTACATCTACGGTAGTCCTTAACCATTAGCATTCAGTTGATTGGATTTATAAAGCATTACGACCTTAATATAACCTCGACATAACTTGTTGAGATTTTATTGAAGAATTCTTACATATTTCTTTGGGAATATTTTGAATATGACCAAGTATGATCAAACATATATATATTATGTTCATTGGTATATCAGCTTAGGTAGCAAGTGAAAGCTACACATGTGAAATATTGCTTGCTCCGTGTACGTTATTAATGATAGTCATAAACATGAAATAATGTTAGGATGAGACACCAAAAAGAAGCATTCTTTAAATGCATGATTGAACATACCTTTCAATAATTATCTACTGTACCAGGAAAAGTTCTTGGGTAAAGGGCATGAGTAGGACCTCAGGGAGTGAAACTTTGTTTTGGAGCCGATACAGAGTAGGATAGACTCGCAGAGCGAATAATACATGATACATGATTATAATTTTTTTTATAAACAATTTATTGATTCTTCACCCTGCAATATGATTATTGGACTCAAATCTGGCATTGAAATTAAAAATTTAAACGTAATCTTCTTGAATTCCGTTCATGAAAATTAAATGAATGTCACTGATTCCAAGGACTTTCATATGTGAGAATACGAGGTATTAGATTTCCACGTAAAGTCTTTCTAAATACGAGCACACACTTGTAATTGCAAATTAACATGAGAATTTAAATTTTTGTTGAAAGTTTTTGAGTTTTTCAGTTTGTAAACCTTAATGTATAGCACACTTGAAAAGCCTGAAGTCCTTCTATGAGATATGAAAATTAAATTTGAAAATTAAATTGATGATGCTTGTTGTTTAAAGGGGCCTAACATCGAAGGTCATCGGCCCCTAATGGAATGAGATAAACGACATGAGAGATGATGTTAAAATTTTAAAAAACATATCCACTGACTAGAGTTTTAAAAAAATGATGGAGAAAAATGAGGGCGAGATTAAAACAATCAGTGGATCTAATACGCAATGCCTTATTTTCGAATAAATTAAGAGAATCTACAGAAAACCAAAAGAATAAGGCATTGCCTGGTAGTACATAATTTACGAGAGACGTTAAAATAACACATTAAAATACGCAACACAAACTAAAATTAAGTCAATAGGATAAAAGCGAAAGTGACACAAAACACACTAGGACAAAGGACAGCATCACACACGAGAAAACAGTCCACTATCCCTCATAAAGCGGACGACGAGGTCTGCTGACTGCTCGTCATCACGCAAGATAAGGGAGATAGTACTCGGAAGGTTAAGACTACGGCGCAGATCGACCAGGTCCACACACTCCGTAAGGATGTGTACCACAGTAAGATGGTCGCCGCAGGTACACACCGGAGGGGGTTCTCCTTTCAAAAGATGCGAGTGAGTCAAGATACCATGGCCGATCCGAAGACGACATAATACCACGGCTTCCCTCCGCGAAGCCCGAAGGGAAGTCCTCCATACCTTCGTTGTTCCTTTTATCGCTCTCAGCTTATTGGGAAGTGGAATGGCCTGCCACTCCATCTCCCAATGGGACATAACAAGATGTCGCAGCTGGGAGCGAATATCACTTACTGGAACCTGGAAAGGCAACGGGGGCAGTGTAACTGCCTCCTTGGCAGCCTGATCTACTAACTCGTTTCCCTCTATGCCCATGTGGCTTGGGAGCCACAGAAACGTGATTCTGGTGCCAGCATCCCAACACCCGGCCAGCAGGTCCTGGATTAGCTGCACCAGAGGGTGCCGAGGGAAACAGGTATCTATAGACTGGAGCGAACTCAAGGAGTCGGTACACAGAAGAAAGTGTCGGCGCTCATTGTACAGTGCGTACCGCAGAGCTTCATAGATAGCATAGAGCTCTGCTGTGTACACACTACAGGTTGCCGGAAGAGCAAAAAGGAACCTATCATTGTTAACAACGAACGCACAGCCCACCTTCGTATCTGTCCTTGAACCATCCGTGTAGACGACGACTGAACCTGGATAGCGGCCAACAACGGACAGGAACAGCCTCCGATAAATCGAAGGGTCCGTGTTTTCCTTTGGGCCAGTGTGCAGATCCAGGATTACTTCAGGTCGTCGTACGACCCACGGAGGTACCCCACGTGGTTGTCTGACAAGGCAAGGAACCGAAGGTACGTCAAACAATTCGGAAATGCTATCCAAGCGTATCCCAACCGGCCGCGTCGCTCGAGGACGAGCAGCGTACAGCAAACGGTTGCCATTGTTGAACACGCAAGGATAGCTTGGATTAGAGATGGGCGAAGTTGTTCTTTTTCCGGAACAGTTCCGGTTGTTCCGGTTCCGAAAAAATACTATGTTCCGAATAACAGTTCCAAAATAACAGTAAACGGTTTAGGCAGTGGGGAATTAGAAAACATTAACGAAACGAACCTCATAAATGCTAATTCTAAAAGTGGTTCCTCACTGTTAGTTTCATGCTTTACTCTTAATGTCTGTAAAGAACGCTGAAATATAGTTTTTATCACAAAAAGTGGGTAATAATGAAACCTGAGAAAGAAACACCTTAATTAAATTGAATTTAATTTTCAGGTGTGATCTGTTGTTAACTGTTTCATATTTCAGGTATCTTACAGCCTAATAAATAAATTAGTTTCGACAGACATATTGACTAAGAAGACAGGTTCGTTCGTAATCTGTTTACCCTCCAGGGTCGGTTTTTCCCACGGACTCAGCGAGGGCAGTGTCCTGGAGCTTCAGACTTTGGGTCGGGGGATAAAACTGGGGAGAATGACCAGTACCTCGCCCAGCCGGCCTCACTTGCTATGCTGAACATGGGCCTTGGTGGGGGATGGGAAGATTGGAAGAGTTGGCATGGAAGAGGGAAGGAAGTGGCCGTGGCCTTAAGTTAGGTACCATCCCGGCATTTGCCTGGAGGAGAAGTGCAAAACCACGGAAATCCACTTCCAGGATGGTTGAGGTAGGAATCGAACCCACCTCTACTCAGTTGACCTCCCGAGGCTGAGTGGACCCCGTTCCAGCCCTCGTACCACTTTTCAAATTTCGTGGCAGAGCCGGGAATCGAACCCGGACCTCCGGGGGTGGCAGCTAATCACGCTAACCACTACACCACAGAGGCGGACTAAGAAGACAGGTACCAGTAAAATATGAAATATGTAGGCCTTGTTCAATAACATTTGGTATATTGATATCGCCATGTTTTATATATCGTTATGTATAATAGTCTAACACTTCTTATGAACAAATTAGAGTGGACAGCACAACACAGACAGCCGTAAATCGCGCTAAAAGAATACTTTGACGATGCACGTGGTTTCACGCTGCAAGAATTCATACGAATAAAGATTAAAAATCAGTGCCATGCACACTTTCGCTGTCTGTCAAAATGCTGACTGAGATGGGCGCCTCTACGTCTTACAGTTTCATATTTTGTGGGTTCCTTCCCCTTCCATTGATGCTCCAGTGCAGTCAAGTTTCAAAGAACTTCGAAGCCAGTGCAGAGAAATAGCACTCACGTTCGCCCAGAGTCGGAACAATCAGCCAACCAGGATACGGAACACTGTTCTTTCGGAACAGGGTGTTGCTAGACCAGTCCCGCCGAGTGCAGGCAATACGGAACACTGTTCTTTCGGAACAGGGTGTTGCTAGACCAGTCCCGCCGAGTGCAGGCGATACTGAACACTGTTCTTTCGGAACAGGGTGTTGCTAGACCAATCCAGCTGAGTACAGGCGATACGGAACACTGTTCTTTCGGAACAGGGTCTTGCTAGATCAATCCCGCCGAGTGTACTGTAGAGCCCCCTTTCATTAAACATTTGATGATGATGATGATGCTTGTTGTTTAAAGGGGCCTAACATCGAAGGTCATCGGCCCCTAATGGAATGTGATAAACGACATGAGAGATGATGTTAAAATTTTAAAAACATATCCACTGACTAGAGTTTAAAAATGATGGAGAAAAATGAGGGTGAGATTAAAACAATCAGTGGATCTAATACGCAATGCCTTATTTTCTAATAAAACAAGAGAAATTACAGGAAAGCAAAAGAATAAGGCATTGCCTGGTAGTACATAATTTACGAGAGACGTTAAAATAACACATTAAAATAAGCAAAACAAACTAAAATTAAGTCAATAGGATAAAAGCGAAAGTGACACAAAACACACTAGGACAAAGGACAGCATTACACACGAGAAAACAGTCCACTATCCCTCATAAAGCGGATGACGAGGTCTGCTGACTGCTCGTCATCACGCAAGATAAGGGAGATAGTACTCGGAAGGTTAAGACTACGGCGCAGATCGACCAGGTCCACACACTCCGTAAGGATGTGCACCACGGTAAGGTGGTCGCCGCAGGTACACACCGGAGGGGGTTCTCCTTTCAAAAGATGCGAGTGAGTCAAGATACCGTGGCCGATCCGAAGACGACATAATACCACGGCTTCCCTCCGCGAAGCCCGAAGGGAAGTCCTCCATACCTTCGTTGTTCCTTTTATCGCTCTCAGCTTATTGGGAAGTGGAATGGCCTGCCACTCCATCTCCCAATGGGACATAACAAGATGTCTCAGCTGGGAGCGAATATCACTTACTGGAACCTGGAAAGGCAACGTGGGCAGTGTAACTGCCTCCTTGGCAGCCTGATCTACTAACTCGTTTCCCTCTATGCCCATGTGGCTTGGGAGCCACAGAAATGTGATTCTGGTGCCAGCATCCCAACACCCGGCCAGCAGGTCCTGGATTAGCTGCACCAGAGGGTGCCGAGGGAAACAGGTATCTATAGACTGGAGCGAACTCAAGGAGTCGGTACACAGAAGAAAGTGTCGGCGCTCATTGTACAGTGCGTACTGCAGAGCCTCATAGATAGCATAGAGCTCTGCTGTGTACACACTACAGGTTGCCGGAAGAGCAAAAAGGAACCTATCATTGTTAACAACGAACGCACAGCCCACCTTCGTATCTGACCTTGAACCATCTGTGTAGACGACGACTGAACCTGGATAGCGGCCAACAACGGACAGGAAGAGCCTCCGATAAATCGAAGGGTCCGTGTTTTCCTTTGGACCAGTGTGCAGATCCAGGATTACTTCAGGTCGTCGTACGACCCACGGAGGTACCCCACTTGGTTGTCTGACAAGGCAAGGAACCGAAGGTACGTCAAACAATTCGGAAATGTTATCCAAGCGTATCCCAACCGGCCGCGTCGCTCGAGGACGAGCAGCGTACAGCAAACGGTTGCCATTGTTGAACACGCAAGGATAGCTGGGATGAAGTGGCATCTGTCGCAAATTTGCAGCATATGTAAGTAGAAGTTGCTGGCGCCTCAGGTGTAAAGGCGGCACACCAGACTCAGCGAGCAGGCTAGCGATGGGGCTTGTACGAAAAGCTCCCGTCGCCAACCTAACCCCGCTGTGGTGGATACTGTTCAGCTTCGCAAGAACGCTTGGTCTTGCGGAGCCATATGCTGCACTGCCGTAGTCTAACCGGGATAAAATGTGTGCCCGATAGAATCGCAGGAGCACCGCGCGGTCAGCCCCCCAAGAAGTGCTGCTAAGAAACTTAAGGATATTAAGCTTCCTAGTGCATTGCACTTTTAACTGCCGCACGTGTGGCTCCCACGATAATTTACTGTCAAAAAGGAGCCCAAGAAATCGGTAGGTGTCAACAACTGGAAGAACGACATTGCCTAGATAAAGCTCAGGATGAGGGTGAAGTGTACGTTGACGACAAAAGTGGACAACGGAGGTCTTTGCGGCAGAAAACCGAAAGCCATGTTCTAAGGTCCACTTCTCCACCCTCCTAATAGCTTGCTGTAACTGTCGCTCTGCGACTGCCATACTGCACGAGCTATAGTGCAGAGCAAAATCATCCACATATAGGGACGGTATGACGGCTGGACCAGCAGCCGCAACAATACCGTTTATGGCAATCGCGAACAGAGTGACACTAAGAACCGATCCCTGTGGGACTCCATTTTCTTGAACGTGGTATTGCGAATATGTCCTACCTACTCGGACACGGAATAGACGGAGGGACAAAAAATTCGCAATAAATACCGGCAAGTTACCTCGGAATCTCCATTGATGCAGGACTGAAAGGATGCCATATCGCCAGGTGGTGTCGTAGGCCTTCTCCAAGTCAAAGAAGACAGCTACCAAGTGCTGTTTGCGGAGAAACGCATCCTGGATAGAGCTCTCCAGGCGTACCAAGTGGTCTGTGGTGGATCGAGCGGCTCGAAATCCACATTGGTACTCGGACAAGAGTCCTTGTTTCTCCAGACACCACACGAATCTGCGATTTACCATCCTCTCAAAGAGCTTACACAGGCAATTTGTAAGACAAATCGGTCTGTAACTTCCTGCATACTTAGGATCTTTGTCAGGCTTGAGGACAGGGATGACTATGCCCTCTCGCCACTGAGACGGAAAATCACCTTCTGTCCAGATTCGGTTGAACACACGAAGGAGATATAGTAAACTATCATCACTAAGGTGTTTCAACATCTGGTTATGGATGTTGTCCGGTCCAGGAGACGTGTCCTTGCAAAGCGCTAATGCGCTGCGGAGTTCCCACTCCGTAAAGGGCACGTTGTAGTCCTCTGAAGCTTGGGTGGCAAAACTAAGGTGATGACGTTCAGCCTCCCGCTTCAGAGGGAGGAAATCAGGATTGTAATTCCCGGAGCCAGAGACATCCGCGAAATGACTAGCGAGATGATTAGCAATCGCGAGGGGATCAGTGGCGACACTGCCTGCAATGGAAATTCCCGGTACAGCAGATGATCCTTGAATACCCGAAAGTCGTCGAAGTTTCGTCCACACTTGAGATGATGGAGTATGCGACGTCATGGACGACACATATCTCTCCCATGAAGCCTTCTTACTTTGTCGAATAAGAACTCGCGCCTTAGCGCGGAGTTTCTTAAATGTTACCAAGTTGGCCACAGTAGGCTGTCGACGGTAACGTTTATGAGCGCGACGGCGTTCTTTGATGGCTGCTGCTATTTCATCGTTCCACCAAGGAACGAGTTTTCGGCGAGGAGCCCCCGAGAAAAACGGAATGGACTCCTCAGCAGCAGCAAGAATAACTTGGGTGACGTAAGTTATTTCCTCGCCGACGGTCCGCCTGACATCATCGTGAAAGACAGCTAGTGATGTGTACTTTGGCCAATCAGCATGTTTAAGAATCCATCGAGGGGGAGCCTCGACGGGTTTATGTTTCAACAAAGTAAGAATAATGGGAAAATGGTCACTGTCACAGAGATCATCGTGTGTATTCCACCGAAACAGTGGAACCAACGTTCGGCTGCATAGACTTACGTCTATGCGAGAGTATGTGCCGTAACGTACACTAAAGTGAGTTGGTTCCCCTGTGTTCAAAATACATAAATCCAGATCTGTTATAAGTGTTTCCAACTCTCTTCCTCGGGGACAAGGCGTCTCAGAGCCCCATATGGGGTGATGGGCGTTAAAATCGCCCAATAAGAGGAAGGGTGGTGGAAGCTGATCTATAAGATCAGCGACATCATTGATGTTCAGATGCTGGCCGGGTGGAAGATAAACATTACACACTGTTGCTATGACAGGCAGCGAGACGCGAACAGCTACAGCTTCTAGAGGGGTTCGTAATGGAACCTCTTCGCTGTAGCTATCAGAACGTACAAAAATGCCAACGCCTCCGGAAGCCCGGTGAGCATAGTATCGTTCTGTCGAGTATAGTTTGAAATTCCTCAAGACCGTATGATGACCAGGTCTGAAATTGGTCTCCTGAATACAGACTATACTCGCTGCGTACTCACTAATAAGCTGACGTAACTCAGCAAAATGCCTGTCATAACCATTACAATTCCACTGTAACAGTGTCATAGTGTGGACTGTAAAAGGGGTGTTAGGTTATGAGCGAAAAATGCTCGTTAGCCTAAACACTATCTAATTCTACATCCGTAGATGTAGAGGACAGCGCGACATCCATCCCGTCATCAAAAGATGGCAGGGGTGCCGCCCAGAACTTCGACAAATTTCGGGCGCGAGGGGGTCCCCTACGAGGAGAGCGCGCAGGTTTAGGAGCAGGAGTGCCTCCCGGCGCGGACTCATACCCTCCAGATGGGGGGCATGACTTCTCCTTCGCAGGGGAAGGCCGAGAGCGCTCAGAACGGGCGCTCTTCTTCCCCTTCTTTTTTTCAGGTTTAGACGGGCTGGGAGATGGTTTCCCAGCCCTGGTCAACGAAGCCGCCTCCGCCGGCTGGGGCACGACTTTCGTCGACCTCCTAGGGGGGGGAGACTTAGTCTTCCCCCCTTGCTGTGCCGGCTGGGAGTTCCCAGCCGGCACAGACTTCTGGTTGGTCGAAGGTGGGGTGGTCCCCCCCTTCGAGCTTTGACTATTTGCGACGTTGCTGGGAGCAGCAACAGTCGCCTTGGGCGCAGCGGTCTGGACAGGTGTCTTGGTCGTAAATGACGAACCTGGAAGACTCTGAGCTATCAAGCTATAGTCGAGTGTACGGGCAGGTGTATTCATAGAATGAAACTTACGGCGCGCTTCCTGGTAGGAAAGACCATCCAGGGTCTTGATCTCCTGGATCTTCTTCTCACTCAGGTATGTCGGACAATTCCGATCCCGAGGAGAATGAAAACCGGAGCAGTTAGTGCACTTGTATGGAGTTGTGCACTCCTCCGCGCCGTGAGCTACTCGTCCACATGTACCACATACAGCCTGATTCGAACAGCGAGATACCATATGTCCGAATCGCTGGCATTGATAGCATCGCATAGGAGGCGGGATGTACGGCCTCACATCGCAACGATAAGTGGTTACCTTGACTTTCTCTGGTAACACTGACAACTTGAAAGAGACAATAAAGGCACCAGTGGCAACGTCTTCACCGTTGACCTTGCGCGTAATGCGCCGGACGTGTGTCACGCCACGGTTCTTCATGTCTTCCATCAACTCGTCGTCAGTGTTCAAAATAAGGTCGCGGTGAGAGATGACTCCGCGAACCAGGTTCAAGGACTTATGCTCCTCCACTTTGACGGGGATTTCGCCAAAGTGCTCGCACTTAAGCAACTGATCAGCTTGCAGTGCTGTACGAGTCTTGAGAAGCAAACTACCGTTGCGCATTTTCTTAAGTTCCTCCAGTTCGCCATAGACGCCTTCGATGTGCCGACTAAAAAGGACCGACTTCACCAGCTTAAAATCGTTCCCATCGGTTCTGGTAGCGACCAGAAACCTAGGGAAGCTGGATCCCATTCCTTCACGCTGCGCATGTTCCCAGGGAGTTGAACCTCTCAGGGAAGCAAAAGTTAAAGACTTAGGTGGGCGACCACCTTGAGAGAGCAGACTTCGTTTGGAAGCCATGCCCGATAGCATCCTCCCCGAATGCCACCCACTCCGATCAGGGGTCTCTGTAGCCGAACCAAGCAGCCAAGGCAATACCCACCTGGTCATAGCAGGTACTGCCCGGGGTCCGATGTTGGACGATGCCTAATACGGCATGACTGAGGCAATGAGCACTAAGACTCCCTTCCTCCAGTCACCCGCAATAGCATGTACCCCATAGCGTTTACAGAGCACTAAATATAGAGAAAAAAATAAAAATAATTAATAATAATATGTCCTTCTGGCATTCGGCTGTGCGGGGACCTGCGTTGTCAGGCGGATACCACTGCCCGGGTACATGATACTCCCACCCGCCGCGTCCTGGGTGGTTGCTGGCACGGGCTTTCGAGCGTAGTCGCACACATAGGAGCTCCATCGCCGGGCAGCACGCACATCAAATTTTGAATGGTCTACATCTGACCCTCGGAAAAATAATAAAAAAATAAAGAGGGGACTATGGCCACATGACCCTTTAAGTCGCCTTCTACGACAGGCAGGGATTACCTATGGATGTATTCAGCCTCTCCCATCCACAGGAGGTCCATCACATTACACCAAACCGCAATCCATGTCCGCGCCAAGGTCGCCTCTTTTTGTCGCCTCTTACGACAGGCAGGGGATACCGCGGGTGTATTCTGCATGTGTGTCCCCCACCCGCAGGGGGTAGTGTGTTTGGTCCGCGAGAGGTATTTTATTTCCCTCAAGTCCGCCGGCAAGCCGGTTAGGACCCCCCTATCCGCCACCTGGGACGCGCCACGTGGGAGTATCACCTCTCCCCCTGCTACGCCATCGTAGTAGGTTCGTGGCATTAAACATTTTTCACTAATATTATTAGTAAGAAACCAATAAATTATCTAATATTATGAGTATTACGTTTCATAGATTTATTAGGTAATAATATTAGTAGATATTCCTAATAATATTTGTAAACAGTTTCAAGGACAATATGACTTATAAAAGTTACTCATATTATTGGGATTATTTCCATGAGTGTATTTCGACTCATAATCTATATTATTAGTGAAACCAAAGCGAGTGGACCGAGCTCGATAGCTGCAGTCGCTTAAGTGCGGCCAGTATCCAGTATTCGGGAGATAGTGGGTTCGAACCCCACTGTCGGCAGCCCTTAAGATGGTTTTCCGTGGTTTCTCATTTTCACACCAGGCAAATGCTGGGGCTGTACCTTAATTAAGGCCAAGGCCGCTTCCTTCCCACTCCTAGCCCTATCCTGTCAAAACGTCGCCATAAGACCTATGTGTGACGGTGCGACGTAAAGCCAATAGCAAAAAAAAAAAAAAAAAAAAAAAAGCAAAGTGAGTGGTATTTTAATATTTTGGCATAAAATTGTGAAGATCAGTGAACGGGTTGACTCTGATTCAAATAGTGATGAGGAATTAATGTACTGGCGGGGAACAAACATATGAATACAATGAGAGATTTACGTCGGATTACAGAACATCTGAATATATGCTTGATAGGAGAATGCAAGGAATGAAGCACTAACCTCAAAACAGCAGCTTCAGATTGCACTGAACTGGTTAGGTAGTGGTACACAGTAGCATTCTGTTTCTGATATACATGGTATTTCAAAAACGACAGTCTGCAGAGTTATGTCAGCGCCAGATGACACCCTTCCTCATGATGTCGCATGTTGGTTAGCTGACTATGGCGAAATGCTGCATTTGTCATATTCACTTAACTTGGCGGTATTCCTTTAGTTTGTGGAGTACTTGGTGGAACGCCAGAAATTGATGCACCAAGTGCGTATGAACCAGAATTTGCTGATTGTTATGGGAAACATTCCTTGAATCTAATGCTCATATGTGGGCCACATTTAGAATTATACAGTTGATAGCTTGGTTTGGCGACCACGGGGCTCATAGCTGAGTCCTGGCATTGCTCCCACTTACTTGTGACACTTCCATCTATCCTATCCGACCTCCCTTGGTCAACTCTTGTTCTTTTCTGACCCCGATGGTATTAGGTTGCGAGGCCTAGGGAGTCTTTCTTTTTCACGCCCTTCGTGGCCCTTGTCTTCCGTTGGACGATACCATCATTTTTCGAACAATCGTATCCCTTCCATTTTTTATCTCTGATTAGTATCATATAGAGGATGGTTGCCTAGTTGTACTTCCTCTTAAAACAATAATCATCACCACCACCACCACTTAGAATTCTTATTATGTTGTGAGAATTAGCCTGGTAGTGTCAACGATGCTAGGGCTCTAAGGCTAAGTGACTTGAACAATAAGATGACTGATGGTTGGAGACTTTCTTCTGGTGCAGTTCTGCTCGGAGACTCAGTCTATCCTTTTATGCTCCGCTTATACCACCGGTAAACCAAGATGTTGCTAGTCCATCTCAACAGAGAGTTTTAAGAGCACATAAGAAAGAAAAAGAAAGGAGGGTTATAGAGTGTGCAATAGGCTGCAACCCAAAAACTTTCCAGAAAGAACATTTCTTCTCTCACATTACTCTAAATCTTTTTTTTTTTTTTTGCTAGGGGCTTTACGTCGCACCGACACAGATAGGTCTTATGGCGACGATGGGATAGGAAAGGCCTAGGAGTTGGAAGGAAGCGGCCGTGGCCTTAATTAAGGTACAGCCCCAGCATTTGCCTGGTGTGAAAATGGGGAAACCACGGAAAACCGTCTTCAGGGCTGCCGATAGTGGGACTCGAACCTACTATCTCCCGGATGCAAGCTCACAGCCGCGCGCCTCTACGCTCACGGCCAACTCGCCCGGTCTAAATCTTTTTACCGGTACCCATTCTCCTATGTACCGAAAGTCAGAACAACGAAAATATCAAGTGACCCTATTGAACATATGGATTAATATCCGGTTGTAGTCAAGCAATAGCCTACTGCTGGGAACAAACACAAATCAAGAACATATGCAACAAACCGATTCTAACCTCCAATTGGATCAGCTGACTAATTAACTAATATTATGAGTGAAGACATTTTATTAGTCATGTATACACCTTTATGAAACAGAATTTGGTTAACCAATAAATATTTTTATGAGTTCTAATACTATCAGTTAAGTTTTATGATACAGGCCGATACAGAACACTGTTCCTTCCGAACAGGGTGTTGGTAGACGCCGAGTGCAGCCTTACGGAGCACTGTTCTTTCGGAACAGGATGCTGCTAGACCAATCTCGCTGGAGTGCAGGCGACACGGAACACTGTTCTTTCGGAACAGGATGTTCCGGCGTACTGTTCACTTACAGACCAGTTCCGAGTACGGAACAGTTCCAAAATAACTGTTGTGTTATTTTTTGCCCATCTCTAGCTTGGATGAAGTGGCATCTGTCGCAAATTTGCAGCATATGTAAGTAGAAGTTGCTGGCGCCTCAGGTGTAAAGGCGGCATACCAGACTCAGCGAGCAGGCTAGCGATGGGGCTTGTACGAAAAGCTCCCGTCGCCAACCTAACCCCGCTGTGGTGGATACTGTTCAGCTTCGCAAGAACGCTTGGTCTTGCGGAGCCATATGCTGCACTGCCGTAGTCTAACCGGGATAAAATGTGTGCCCGATAGAATCGCAGGAGCACCGTGCGGTCAGCCCCCCAAGAAGTGCTGCTAAGAAACTTAAGGATATTAAGCTTCCTAGTGCATCGCACTTTTAACTGCCGCACGTGTGGCTCCCACGATAATTTACTGTCAAAAAGGAGCCCAAGAAATCGGTAAGTGTCAACAACTGGAAGAACGACGTTGTCTAAATAAAGCTCAGGATGGGGGTGAAGAGTACGTTGACGACAAAAGTGGACAACGGAGGTCTTTGCGGCAGAAAACCGAAAGCCATGTTCTAAGGTCCACTGCTCCACCCTCCTAATAGCGTGTTGTAATTGTCGCTCTGCGACTGCCATATTACGCGAGCTATAGTGCAGAGCAAAATCGTCCACATATAGCGACGGTATAACTGCTGGACCAGCAGCAGCAACAATACCGTTGATGGCAATTGCGAACAGAGTGACACTAAGGACCGATCCCTGTGGGACTCCATTTTCTTGTACGTGGTATTGCGAATATGTCCTCCCTACTCGGACACGGAATAGACGGAGGGACAAGAAATTCGCAATAAACGCCGGCAAGTTACCTCGGAATCTCCATTGATGCAGGGCTGAAAGGATACCATATCGCCATGTGGTGTCATAAGCCTTCTCTAAGTCAAAGAAAACAGCCACCAAGTGCTGTTTGCGGAGAAACGCATCCTGGATAGAGCTTTCCAGCCGTACCAAGTGGTCAGTGGTGGATCGAGCGGCTCGAAATCCACATTGGTACTCGGACAAGAGTCCTTGTTTCTCCAGACACCACACAAGCCGGCGATTAACCATCCTCTCAAACAGCTTACACAGGCAGTTTGTAAGGCAAATCGGTCGGTAACTTCCTGCATACTTAGGATCTTTGTCAGGCTTGAGGACAGGAATAACTATGCCCTCTCGCCACTGAGACGGAAAATCACCCTCCATCCAGATTCGGTTGAACACACGAAGGAGATAGAGTAGACTATCATCACTAAGGTGTTTCAACATCTGGTTATGGATGTTGTCCGGTCCAGGAGACGTGTCCTTGCAAAGCGCTAGGGCGCTGCGGAGTTCCCACTCCGTAAAGGGCACGTTGTAGTCCTCTGAAACTTGAGAGGCAAAACTAAGGTGAGAACGTTCCGCCTCCCGCTTCAGAGCGAGGAAATGAGGATGGTAATTCCCGGAGCCAGATACATCCGCGAAATGACTAGCGAGGTGGTCAGCAATCAGGAGGGGTTCAGTGACGATATTGCCTGCAATGGAAATTCCCGGTACAGAAGATGATCCTTGGATACCCGAAATACGTCGAAGCTTAGTCCACACCTGAGATGATGGAGTATGTGACGTCATAGACGACACATATCTCTCCCATGAAGCCTTCTTACTTTGGCGAATAAGAACTCGCGCCTTAGCGCGGAGTTTCTTAAATGTTACCAAGTTGGCCGCAGTGGGCTGTCTACGGTAATGTTTGTGAGCGCGACGGCGTTCTTTGATAGCTGCTGCGATGTCTTCGTTCCACCAAGGAACGAGCTTTCGGCGAGGAGTCCCCGAGTAGAACGGAATGGACTCCTCAGCAGCAGCAAGAATAACCTGGGTGATGTAAGTTATTTCCTCGCCTACGGTCCGACTGATTTTGTCGTTAAAGACAGCTAGTGATGTGTACTTTGGCCAATCAGCATGTTTAAAAATCCATCGAGGGGGAGCCTCGACGGATTTGTGGTTCAGCAAAGTAAGAATTATGGGAAAATGGTCACTGTCACAAAGATCGTCATGTGTGTTCCACCGAAACAGCGGAACCAACGTTCGGCTGCACAGACTTACGTCTATGCGAGAATAAGTGCCGTAACGTATACTGAAGTGTGTTGGTTCCCCTGTGTTCAAAATACATAAATCCAGCTCTGTTACTAATGTTTCCAGCTCTCTTCCCCGGGGGCAAGGTGACTCAGAGCCCCAGATGGGGTGATGGGCGTTGAAATCGCCCAACAAGAGGAAGGGAGGTGGAAGCTGATCTAGAAGATCAGTGACATCATTGATGTTAAGAGCCTCACCAGGTGGAAAATAAACATTACACACTGTAGTTATGACAGGCAGCGGTACGCGAACAGCTACTGCCTCCAGCGGGGTTCGTAGTGGAACCTCCTCGCTGTAGGTATCAGAACGGACAAAAATGCCAACGCCACCGGAAGCCCGGTGAGCATAATGTCGTTCTGTCGAGTATAGTCGAAAATTTCTCAGTACCGTATGATGACCAGGTCGGAAATTTGTTTCCTGGATACAGACTATACTCGCCGAATACTCGCTAATGAGCTGGCGCAACTCGGCAAGATGCCTATCATAACCGTTACAATTCCATTGTAACAGTGCCATAATGTAAGTGTGGACTATTGTGGTTTAGGTTAGGAGCAGCGTAATGCCACCTAACCTAACCTACACTCACCTCCCCATCCGAGGATGGAGATTCATGCTCCACGTGCATCTCCCCGTCACTAGACGAGGTGAAGCATGCCTTCAATTTCTTCGACGTTGTTTTGGGGTGGGGTTTCCTCTTACGAGTGGAGCGCGCAGGTCTTCTAGGAGGAAGACCCGCTGGCGTGGAATCAGGCCCTCCGGGTGGAGGGCGTGAAGCCCCATTCGTAGGAGAAGTGGAAGAACGCCTGCTAAGGTCGCTCTTCTTCCCCACAGTCGATTCTTGTTGAGACGGGCTGGGAGGTGGTTTCCCAGCCCTGGTCGACGATGCCGCCTCCGCCGGCTTGGGCTCGGCTGTCGCCGACCGCGTGAGGGAAGGAGACGTTGTCTTCTTCCCCTGTTGTGCCGGCGTAGGTTTCCTAGCCGGCACAGGTATGTTGGTGGTCGAAGGCCGGGACGGACCCACCTTCGAGCTGGTTCTCTTTGGCTTGGGCGCAGCGATCTTCTGGGCAGGTGTTCCAGTTGAAAATGAGGAACCTGGCAGGGACTGTGCTATCAAGCTGAAGTCAAGTGTCTTGGCCGGTGCATTCAGAGAATTAAACTTACGGCGCGCTTCCTGGTAGGAAAGACCATCCAGGGTCTTGATCTCCTGGATCTTCTTCTCGCTCAGATAGGTCGGACAATTCCGATCCCGAGGAGAATGAAGACCAGAGCAGTTAGTGCACTTGAACGGAGGTGTACACTCCTCCGCGCCGTGAGCTACTTTCCCACATGTACCACACACTGACGGATTCGAACAACGAGATACCATGTGTCCGAATCTCTGGCATTGATAGCATCGCATAGGAGGCGGGATGTACGGCCTCACATCGCAACGATAGGTTGTTACCTTGACTTTCTCGGGCAACACTGACAATTTGAAGGAGACTATGAACGCACCCGTGGCAACGTCTTCACCGTTGACTTTGCGTGTGATACGCCGGACGTGGGTCACGCCACGGTGCTTCATGTCTTCCATCAATTCATCGTCAGTGTTCAGGACGAGATCACGGTGGAAAATAACTCCACGAACCAGATTCAATGTTTTGTGCTCTTCCACTTTGACGGGGATGTCGCCAAAATGGTCACACTTAAGCAATTGATCGGCCTGGAGCGCAGTGCTCGTCTTCAGTAGCAAACCACCATTGCGCATTTTCTTCAGGTCCGCAAGTTCGCCATATACACTGTTGTATGTCCGGCGCTCCTTTCTCGCTCCGCCAGCCAGCTGCAAGCGCGCCTGTGTATCATTCTGCTAGCTTCGACGCGCAGCCCTCAGTGCGCGTGCCTGACCATCGAGTGTACTATAAATAGGAGCTCCCTTCCTGCTCACTGGCCCACTTGCCCCGGTGTCCAGCTCCAGAATACACCCTACGTCGAGCACGGAGGCTACTCCTCTTGAAAATGTGCTTCGACCAGGTGGACTGAATTTCTGGCAGTACGAGGTCTCACCTCTGGTCACCGCTCCCTTACCTGTTTCCGCTGCCTATGTTCCGTAATTCTTTTACAAGCCATTTTCATTCCCTAACTTATGCAAGCTCCCTTAGTTTCGCTAGGTGGAATTTCTTCAATCAATTGAACTTGCTTTTTAGGAATTCAGGCACTTCAACAAACAAGGACTCTCATGAACATTTATGTTAGTGTGCCAGATAGTTCTCGACTATCAACGTGTCAATTCACAAAGACTATCTTTTCAAGATAGAAGTGTATATAAAAACTGCAAACCTGTACATATTGTATAAAGACAGACTTTTCTCAAGATTCAATATTCCTTTTTGCTTCAAAATAAATTTCAGTTATTTGTGTAAATATTATAAAGTGAAGCAAATAAAGTTGTGTTCTGTAAACTTCAACCTTGGTTACAACACAACTCTATGGCGACGAGGTAAAACAACAACCTACAATTCTTCGACCCCAGTTGCCAACTCTATAGCGACGAGGTTAACGCAACAAACTACACGTCATCAGCCCCAATCGCCAACTCTATAGCAACGAGGTACACACGACACTACAATTCAACAGGCCCAGTTGTCAACTCTACGGCGACGTGCTAAACAACAACGACACTCCAACCAGTTCTGACACACAGCTTACCTTACTCATTCTTGCACGCATCTCGCAATGGCTACTGCGGAACAACTCGCTACGGTCTTCCAAGCCTTACAGCAGCAACAACAGTTTATGCAACAACAACAGGCAGCATTAATTCAGGCTATTCAAGCTATTTCTGTCTCTACACAGCCATCAGCTATTCCTCCGTTCTCTGCTTTTGATCCGGCTAAGGAAGAATGGTCAGTTTATTTAGCCCGCTTGCAACAGCATTTCATCTGCCATTCTGTCACGGATGATCAACGCCGCCGCGCACTATTTCTTAGTTCGGTTGGCAATGCTACGTGTGAATTACTACGTAAATTAAGTCCAGAAGAACACTTATCTGAGGTACCCTTCACGCAGCTCTTAGCCCGTCTCACGGAACACTATGCCAAAGCTCCTCACATAGTGGCTGCTCGCTATAAATTTTTTCAGAGCAGAAAGCAACCCCATCAGACACATACTGAATGGATAACTGAATTGCGTGGTCTAGGTAAACCCTGCCAGTTCATCTGCTCCAAGGACGGTTGTGGTTCATCCTACACTGATTCTCTCATTCGGGACATGATAATTTTACATACTCCTGAAGACAAAATACGTTTTGACGCTGTCAAGCAGAGTAACCCTTCTTTAGAAGACGTCCAGCGTATTGCTACGGTTTATGAGCTTACTACCAAGACTGCCGCAGCCATAGCTTCTCCACACGAAGTTGCACAAGTCTCGCCTCAGGCCCGCAAGTCCTCTGCTACAGTGAACCGTACGAATAAGGCGCTCTCCACCAAGCATTCTCGCCAGGTTCCCTCTCGTAATGCTACACGGAAGCCCAATTCTAAAAGCACCTCGAAACTCCTGCCTTCCTGCCGAGGTTGTTTCAAGCATCATGAACGTCGTGACTGTCGTTTTTTCAAAGCTACTTGTGAACGATGTAATAAACTTGGACACATTCAGACTGTCTGTCAAAGTTCGATCCGCCCTGCTAAGACTACTGCAGCGCGCCGGAAGCATATACAGCCCCGTCAAGACATGGAAGTTGATCAGATCAATCTTATTCTTCCCACAAAGGATTCTCACAAAATCATCATTCCTCTCTCATTCTCTGATCGGTCTGTCGATTTTCAATTAGACACTGGATCACCTGTCTCTATTATTAACCTGACTACCTACCACGACTTAGGTTCACCTTCATGCTCTCCAGCTGACATCCAGCTCGTGACATTTAACAAGAAGAAAATTGACATCAAAGGTCAAATTAAGCTTCAGGCTAGTTATAAAGGAATTCAGAAGGCCATTCCTCTTCTCGTAGTTAACAACTACACTGCATCAAACATTATGGGCATGGATCTATTTAACTTATTTGGTTTCCAGATACATGACAACATTAACGTCGTATCTACATTGCATCCTACTTCTGACGTTACCGCTCTCCTAGCGCAGTTTCCGGAAGTCTTCGACTCTCAGCTCGGAACAGCAAAAGACTATACAGCTCACATACAGCTGAAATCCGGAGCTAAGCCTCGCTTCCTCAAAGCACGTCCAGTACCCCTAGCACTTCAAGACCAGGTCACGAAAGAATTAGAAAGATGGATACAAACTGGAATTGTAGTACCAGTTACTTCTAGTCAATGGGCTACTCCACTCGTGGTAATCAAGAAACCTGATGGTAATGTTCGACTTTGTGGCGATTTTCGATCTACAGTCAACGCACAACTCGAAACCGATATCTTTCCTATTCCACGTCCAGAAGACTTATTCCGTCGTCTCTCTGGTGGACAATTCTTCTCTCGAGTTGATCTTAAAGAAGCATATCTCCAGCTACTTTTAGACGAAGAATCTAAGAAATTTCTCACACTCAACACTCCTCTCGGACTGCTCCAGCTCCAGCGGCTCCCATTCGGTGTTTCATCCTCAGCGGCTATTTTTCAGCGATATTTGGCTCAACTCACCGCCTCCATTCCCGGTTGTGCTAACTACCTGGATGATATTATTGTTACTGGAAAAGATCATCAGGAACATCTAACCAATCTACGCCTCCTTCTCCAGAAATTGAAAGACAATGGCCTACGAGCGAATCTCGCTAAATGTACCTTCTTTCAGCCTCAAGTTCACTACCTAGGACATATACTTGATAAGAATGGAATTCGTCCTAGTACACAGAATGTCTCAGCGATAGTAAACATGCCAGCACCTCAGAACCTCAAGCAGCTTCAGTCCTTCATAGGCAAAGCAAACTATTATAATAAGTTCATTCCACGCTTCGCTACAGTGGCAGCTCCATTAAACGCTCTACGTAAAAAAGGTGTTAAGTTTCAGTGGACTCCGCAATGCCAACAGGCATGGAAAACAATCAACAACGCCTTAATTCAAGCTATACAACTCACTCATTTTCAGCCCGACAAGATCATCACGCTAGCTACTGACGCTTCAGACTACGGTGTCGGTGCCGTTCTCTCCCAGAAGGATCGTCATGGACAAGAACGCCCCATCGCCTTCGCTTCGAAAACACTTAATGACCATCAACGTCGATACTCACAGATAGAGAAAGAAGCTTTAGCCATCATCTTTGGTATTCGCCGTTTCAGTGAATATCTTTATGGCAACCATTTCCTGATCATTACCGATCATAAGCCTCTCGTACACTTATTCCATCCTGGTAATAAGATCCCAGAGAATTCCCTCAGAAAGCTTCAAAGATGGTCCATGTTCCTTTCTGATTATTCCTATCAGATTGTATATCGAGCCACATCCCAGCATTGTAATGCTGATGCCCTCTCCCGCTTACCCGTTGGTCCTGATACTGCCTTCGATTCTCAAGAATCTGAATGTCTTCAGTTGGACATAGAACTTGAAGATACTGTATCCAGTTTTCCTATTGAAGCTACCTGCATAGCTAAAGCTACGGATAAAGACAGTACACTTGCTACTGTACGTACTTACATCCGCAACGGTTGGCCTCTTCAGAGCACACTTCCTGCCCACCTGGCACCTTATCATCGTATGCAGCATCGTCTCACGACTCGTGCCGGAGTTGTACTACTAGAAGCAGGCACCATCTTCCGAGTGGTTATCCCACTTAGCCTACAGAAACAAGTTCTCGAATTATTACACCAAAGCCATTGGGGTATATCCAGAACAAAGCAACTCGCCCGTCAACACTGCTACTGGCCCGGTATTGATGCCGCCATCGAAAAGCTAATACGTCATTGTGAGCAATGTCAAACGAATCAGAACGCCCCGTCTTCTGATCTTGCTTCATGGCCTCCTGCTACTACTCCATGGGAACGAGTTCACATCGATTTCGCAGGTCCTTTCCTCAATTCCATGTGGTTAATAGTCATCGATTCACTGTCAAACTTTCCATATGTCGTGGATATGCATTCGACTACTACAACCGAAGCTACCATTCGTGCTCTCCAGAAAATCTTTACTACAGAAGGTTTACCACAAGTACTCATTTCGGACAACGGACCTCAATTTACAGCTACTGCTTTTCAGAACTTTTGTACACATAATGGCATTCGTCATATCCTAGCACCACCTTTTCACCCTCAATCTAATGGTGAAGCTGAACGCTTCGTACAAACATTTAAAAGAAGTATGAAGAAAGCTGTCTCTTCAGGCTTAACTAAAGACCAAGCCTTGCTCCAACTCTTAAACACCTACAGAACTCTACCCGGCGCTGATAATGTCACTCCTGCACAGAAGCTCCATGGACGACCTCACAGAACTTTACTTTCTCTGTTACAGCCTCTTCCGGCCCAGCATAAGACCTCACCAACGAAGTTCTCCCTCAACGACAAGGTCTACACCAGGACATTCAAATCCAACCCACTCTGGATACCTGGAGTCATCTGCAGATCTTTGGGTCATCGTCTCTACGAGATACAGACTACGGAGAAACGTATCTGCCGCCATCAAGATCAGATACGTCTGCGCTACCGCCCCTGTCCAGCTATTGATGCTATTGCTAAACCAGATAAATCTATTGCTGAACGCGCTTTAGATCATTTAATAACAATGGGTTCCTTTCAGGACGAGACAGCGCCACTCCGCCCAGTTCCAGCTCCGGACAATACAACAGAGACATCAGCAGCTCCGCCCCAGCATCGCAGTCGCCGCCAGCGCCGCCGCCGTTTCACGCCGTACCGGCGCATTTAGGAGGGGAGGGTGTTGTATGTCCGGCGCTCCTTTCTCGCTCCGCCAGCCAGCTGCAAGCGCGCCTGTGTATCATTCTGCTAGCTTCGACGCGCAGCCCTCAGTGCGCGTGCCTGACCATCGAGTGTACTATAAATAGGAGCTCCCTTCCTGCTCACTGGCCCACTTGCCCCGGTGTCCAGCTCCAGAATACACCCTACGTCGAGCACGGAGGCTACTCCTCTTGAAAATGTGCTTCGACCAGGTGGACTGAATTTCTGGCAGTACGAGGTCTCACCTCTGGTCACCGCTCCCTTACCTGTTTCCGCTGCCTATGTTCCGTAATTCTTTTACAAGCCATTTTCATTCCCTAACTTATGCAAGCTCCCTTAGTTTCGCTAGGTGGAATTTCTTCAATCAATTGAACTTGCTTTTTAGGAATTCAGGCACTTCAACAAACAAGGACTCTCATGAACATTTATGTTAGTGTGCCAGATAGTTCTCGACTATCAACGTGTCAATTCACAAAGACTATCTTTTCAAGATAGAAGTGTATATAAAAACTGCAAACCTGTACATATTGTATAAAGACAGACTTTTCTCAAGATTCAATATTCCTTTTTGCTTCAAAATAAATTTCAGTTATTTGTGTAAATATTATAAAGTGAAGCAAATAAAGTTGTGTTCTGTAAACTTCAACCTTGGTTACAACATACACCTTCGATGTATCTACTGAATAGAATGGATTTAACCAGCTTGAAGTCCTGCCCATCGGTTCTGGTAGCAACCAGGAACCTAGGGAAGCTGGATCCCAAATTCAATCGCTGCGCCTGTTCCCAAGGGGTTGCCCCCCTTAGAGAATCCAAAGTTAAAGACTTGGGTAGCGAACTACCCGAGGTTGCTGGCGGAAGTTGTTTCGACGCCATCCCGAAAGTATCCTCCCCGAATGCCACCCACTCCGATCAGGGGTCTCTGTAGCCGAACCAAGCAGCCAAGGCAATACCCACCTGGTCATAGCAGGTATTGCCCGGGGTCCGATGTTGAACGATGCCTAATACGGGATGACTGAGGCAATGAGCACTAGGACTCCCTTCCTCCAGTCACCCGCAATAGCATGTACCCCATAGCGTATACAAAGCACTAAATATAGAAAAAATAAATAAAAATAATTAATAATAATATGTCCTTCTGGCATTCGGCTGTGCGGGGACCTGCGTTGTCAGGCGGATACCACTGCCCGGGTACATGACACTCCCACCCGCCGCGTCCTGGGTGGTTGCTGGCACGGGCCTCCGAGCGCAGTCGCACACACAGGAGCCCCATCGCCGAGCAGCACGCACATCAAAACCTCGAGCGGTCCACATCCGACCCTCAGAAAAACAATAAAAAATAAAGAGGGGACCACGGCCACATACCCTTTAAGTCGCCTTCTACGACAGGCAGGGATTACCTATGGATGTATTCAACCTCTCCCATCCACAGGAGGTCCAACACATTATACCAAACCACAATCCATGTCCGCGCCAAGGTCGCCCCTTTTTGTCGCCTCTTACGACAGGCAGGGGATACCGCGGGTGTATTCTACATGTGCGTCCCCCACCCGCAGGGGGTAGCGTGTTTGGTCCGCGAGAGGTATTTCATTTCCCTCAAGTCCGCCGGCAAGCCGGTTAGGACCCCCCTATCCGCCACCTGGGACGCGCCACGTGGGAGTATCACCTCCCCCCCTGCTACGCCCGCGTAGCAGGTTCGTGGGAAAATTAAATTAATCACAAAAGATGAACTTCTGAGAAATTATGAGAACTCTGAAATATTTGTTCACACGCGGCACTGAAGTTTCCACTGCTCAAAATTAATGAGAAAATTTTAGTCAGTTTGTTACTACTCACTTAATGAAAGAAATGTTGCTACAAATGTTGAAGGGCGGATGTCTGGAATGTTCCGTGGAGAATCAGGATCGACGATGTTCCATTAACCTACCACGTTGACGTCCCTCGATGAGGTGATGATTGTTGGAACTGGATCGTGTGGAATTGCAGCTCGTTAAGGTGATTTTTCGCACACGGAAAATTCACTTAGTGCGAGTAGTTATCGCTGACACTATCATTTACTGTCGAACACAGTTTATGGCGTAACTGAACTTTAAGACGTTAAATGAATAATCACAGTCCTTTCTGTATGAAATACTATTTAAAGTCGTTATTAAGAACGTCCATAATTACACAGTTCACACTTGAAAAAGGCAAATCACAGTCCATAATCACAGTCTTTGAACACGGTCATTAAGTCACTAAGGATTATTTTCTGATTATCTGGTTATTATAACGTCATATTGATGATGATGATGATGCTTGTTGTTTAAAGGGGCCTAACATCGAAGGTCATCGGCCCCTAATGGAATGTGATAAACGACATGAGAGATGATGTTAAAATTTTAAAAACATATCCACTGACTAGAGTTTAAAAATGATGGAGAAAAATGAGGGTGAGATTAAAACAATCAGTGGATCTAATACGCAATGCCTTATTTTCTAATAAAACAAGAGAAATTACAGGAAAACAAAAGAATAAGGCATTGCCTGGTAGTACATAATTTACGAGAGACGTTAAAATAACACATGAAAATAAGCAAAACAAACTAAAATTAAGTCAACAGGATAAAAGCGAAAGTGACACAAAACACACTAGGACAAAGGACAGCATTACACACGAGAAAACAGTCCACTATCCCTCATAAAGCGGATGACGAGGTCTGCTGACTGCTCGTCATCACGCAAGATAAGGGAGATAGTACTCGGAAGGTTAAGACTACGGCGCAGATCGACCAGGTCCACACACTCCGTAAGGATGTGCACCACGGTAAGGTGGTCGCCGCAGGTACACACCGGAGGGGGTTCTCCTTTCAAAAGATGCGAGTGAGTCAAGATACCGTGGCCGATCCGAAGACGACATAATACCACGGCTTCCCTCCGCGAAGCCCGAAGGGAAGTCCTCCATACCTTCGTTGCTCCTTTTATCGCTCTCAGCTTATTGGGAAGTGGAATGGCCTGCCACTCCATCTCCCAATGGGACATAACAAGATGTCTCAGCTGGGAGCGAATATCACTTACTGGAACCTGGAAAGGCAACGTGGGCAGTGTAACTGCCTCCTTGGCAGCCTGATCTACTAACTCGTTTCCCTCTATGCCCATGTGGCTTGGGAGCAGGGGCGTAGCCAGGGGGGGGTTACTGGGGGTTAGAACCCCCCCCATTGAACTTTCACAAAAAGAAAATAAATAGAAACTGACAGTAAACAATAAACTTCTTTTATGTGATCAAGATAAACTCCCTGCAATCTACTGCTTGTTGAGAGTGTTTGCCACCCTACCTGTCACCACTGCAGCCAGTGAGAGATCATTTTCAACATTAAGACGCCTTAAAACCTACCTCAGAAATACCACAAGTGAAAGTCGACTCAACGGGTTGGCTCCCTTGAACATTCACAGAGACATAGTTGTAAAACCAACAGATGTATTTTCTAGGAAGCCTCGAAAATTAGATTTTAGATTGTAAACTGAACATACCGTTTGAGATAAAACTGCTGACCTCGATCATATTGTTCTTGTTCTGTATTTTAAAGTAAGAATTTTGTAGTGTATTGCAATCTGAATATCACATACAGTAATTCACTCTTGTATCAGTATCCTTATGACAGTCATGCATGCGCGTACCAGACACGCACAAGCACAAGCACTTTCATTATGTTATATCTTAATTTTGTAACTGCAACCCCCCCCCATTGGCCGATCCTGGCTACGCTACTGCTTGGGAGCCACAGAAATGTGATTCTGGTGCCAGCATCCCAACACCCGGCCAGCAGGTCCTGGATTAGCTGCACCAGAGGGTGCCGAGGGAAACAGGTATCTATAGACTGGAGCGAACTCAAGGAGTCGGTACACAGAAGAAAGTGTCGGCGCTCATTGTACAGTGCGTACCGCAGAGCCTCATAGATAGCATAGAGCTCTGCTGTGTACACACTACAGGTTGCCGGAAGAGCAAAAAGGAACCTATCATTGTTAACAACGAACGCACAGCCCACCTTCGTATCTGACCTTGAACCATCCGTGTAGACGACGACTGAACCTGGATAACGGCCAACAACGGACAGGAAGAGCCTCCGATAAATCGAAGGGTCCGTGTTTTCCTTTGGACCAATGTGCAGATCCAGGATTACTTCAGGTCGTCGTACGACCCACGGAGGTACCCCACTTGGTTGTCTGACAAGGCAAGGAACCGAAGGTACGTCAAACAATTCGGAAATGTTATCCAAGCGTATCCCAACCGGCCGCGTCGCTCGAGGACGAGCAGCGTACAGCAAACGGTTGCCATTGTTGAACACGCAAGGACAGCTGGGATGAAGTGGCATCTGTCGCAAATTTGCAGCATATGTAAGTAGAAGTTGCTGGCGCCTCAGGTGTAAAGGCGGCACACCAGACTCAGCGAGCAGGCTAGCGATGGGGCTTGTACGAAAAGCTCCCGTCGCCAACCTAACCCCGCTGTGGTGGATACTGTTCAGCTTCGCAAGAACGCTTGGTCTTGCGGAGCCATATGCTGCACTGCCGTAGTCTAACCGGGATAAAATGTGTGCCCGATAGAATCGCAGGAGCACCGCGCGGTCAGCCCCCCAAGAAGTGCTGCTAAGAAACTTAAGGATATTAAGCTTCCTAGTGCATTGCACTTTTAACTGCCGCACGTGTGGCTCCCACGATAATTTACTGTCAAAAAGGAGCCCAAGAAATCGGTAGGTGTCAACAACTGGAAGAACGACATTACCTAGATAAAGTTCAGGATGAGGGTGAAGTGTACGTTGACGACAAAAGTGGACAACGGAGGTCTTTGCGGCAGAAAACCGAAAGCCATGTTCTAAGGTCCACTTCTCCACCCTCCTAATAGCTTGCTGTAACTGTCGCTCTGCGACTGCCATACTGCACGAGCTATAGTGCAGAGCAAAATCATCCACATATAGGGACGGTATGACGGCTGGACCAGCAGCCGCGACAATACCGTTTATGGCAATCGCGAACAGAGTGACACTAAGAACCGATCCCTGTGGTACTCCATTTTCTTGAACGTGGTATTGCGAATATGTCCTCCCTACTCGGACACGGAATAGACGGAGGGACAAAAAATTCGCAATAAATACCGGCAAGTTACCTCGGAATCTCCATTGATGCAGGACTGAAAGGATGCCATATCGCCAGCTGGTGTCGTAGGCCTTCTCCAAGTCAAAGAAGACAGCTACCAAGTGCTGTTTGCGGAGAAACGCATCCTGGATAGAGCTCTCCAGGCGTACCAAGTGGTCTGTGGTGGATCGAGCGGCTCGAAATCCACATTGGTACTCGGACAAGAGTCCTTGTTTCTCCAGACACCACACGAGTCTGCGATTTACCATCCTCTCAAAGAGCTTACACAGGCAATTTGTAAGACAAATCGGTCTGTAACTTCCTGCATACTTAGGATCTTTGTCAGGCTTGAGGACAGGGATGACTATGCCCTCTCGCCACTGAGACGGAAAATCACCCTCTGTCCAGATTCGGTTGAACTCTCGAAGGAGATATAGTAAACTATCATCACTAAGGTGTTTCAACATCTGGTTATGGATGTTGTCCGGTCCAGGAGACGTGTCCTTGCAAAGCGCTAATGCGCTGCGGAGTTCCCACTCCGTAAAGGGCACGTTGTAGTCCTCTGAAGCTTGGGTGGCAAAACTAAGGTGATGACGTTCAGCCTCCCGCTTCAGAGGGAGGAAATCAGGATTGTAATTCCCGGAGCCAGAGACATCCGCGAAATGACTAGCGAGATGATTAGCAATCGCGAGGGGATCAGTGGCGACACTGCCTGCAATGGAAATTCCCGGTACAGCAGATGATCCTTGAATACCCGAAAGTCGTCGAAGTTTCGTCCACACTTGAGATGATGGAGTATGCGACGTCATGGACGACACATATCTCTCCCATGAAGCCTTCTTACTTTGTCGAATAAGAACTCGCGCCTTAGCGCGGAGTTTCTTAAATGTTACCAAGTTGGCCACAGTAGGCTGTCGACGGTAACGTTTATGAGCGCGACGGCGTTCTTTGATGGCTGCTGCTATTTCATCGTTCCACCAAGGAACGAGTTTTCGGCGAGGAGCCCCCGAGAAAAACGGAATGGACTCCTCAGCAGCAGCAAGAATAACTTGGGTGACGTAAGTTATTTCCTCGCCGACGGTCCGCCTGACATCATCGTGGAAGACAGCTAGTGATGTGTACTTTGGCCAATCAGCATGTTTAAGAATCCATCGAGGGGGAGCCTCGACGGGTTTATGTTTCAACAAAGTAAGAATAATGGGAAAATGGTCACTGTCACAGAGATCATCGTGTGCATTCCACCGAAACAGTGGAACCAACGTTCGGCTGCATAGACTTACGTCTATGCGAGAGTATGTGCCGTAACGTACACTAAAGTGAGTTGGTTCCCCTGTGTTCAAAATACATAAATCCAGATCTGTTATAAGTGTTTCCAACTCTCTTCCTCGGGGACAAGGCGTCTCAGAGCCCCAAATGGGGTGATGGGCGTTAAAATCGCCCAATAAGAGGAAGGGTGGTGGAAGCTGATCTATAAGATCAGCGACATCATTGATGTTCAGATGCTGGCCGGGTGGAAGATAAACATTACACACTGTTGCTATGACAGGCAGCGAGACGCGAACAGCTACAGCCTCTAGAGGGGTTCGTAATGGAACCTCTTCGCTGTAGCTATCAGAACGTACAAAAATGCCAACGCCTCCGGAAGCCCGGTGAGCATAGTATCGTTCTGTCGAGTATAGTTTGAAATTCCTCAAGACCGTATGATGACCAGGTCTGAAATTGGTCTCCTGAATACAGACTATACTCGCTGCGTACTCACTAATAAGCTGACGTAACTCAGCAAGATGCCTGTCATAACCATTACAATTCCACTGTAACAGTGTCATAGTGTGGACTGTAAAAGGAGTGTTAGGTTATGAGCGAAAAATGCTCGTTAGCCTAAACACTATCTAATTCTACATCCGTAGATGTAGAGGACAGCGCGACATCCATCCCGTCATCAAAAGATGGCAGGGGTGCCGCCCAGAACTTCGACAAATTTCGGGCGCGAGGGGGTCCCCTACGAGGAGAGCGCGCAGGTTTAGGAGCAGGAGTGCCTCCTGGCGCAGACTCATACCCTCCAGATGGGGGGCATGACTTCTCCTTCGCAGGGGAAGGCCGAGAGCGCTCAGAACGGGCGCTCTTCTTCCCCTTCTTTTTTTCAGGTTTAGACGGGCTGGGAGATGGTTTCCCAGCCCTGGTCAACGAAGCCGCCTCCGCCGGCTGGGGCACGACTTTCGTCGACCTCCTAGGGGGGGAGACTTAGTCTTCCCCCCTTGCTGTGCCGGCTGGGAGTTCCCAGCCGGCACAGACTTCTGGTTGGTCGAAGGTGGGGTGGTCCCCCCCTTCGAGCTTTGACTATTTGCGACGTTGCTGGGAGCAGCAACAGTCGCCTTGGGCGCAGCGGTCTGGACAGGTGTCTTGGTCGTAAATGACGAACCTGGAAGACTCTGAGCGATCAAGCTATAGTCGAGTGTACGGGCAGGTGTATTCATAGAATGAAACTTACGGCGCGTTTCCTGGTAGGAAAGACCATCCAGGGTCTTGATCTCCTGGATCTTCTTCTCACTCAGGTATGTCGGACAATTCCGATCCCGAGGAGAATGAAAACCGGAGCAGTTAGTGCACTTGTATGGAGTTGTGCACTCCTCCGCGCCGTGAGCTACTCGTCCACATGTACCACATACAGCCTGATTCGAACAGCGAGATACCATATGTCCGAATCGCTGGCATTGATAGCATCGCATAGGAGGCGGGATGTACGGCCTCACATCGCAACGATAAGTGGTTACCTTGACTTTCTCTGGTAACACTGACAACTTGAAAGAGACAATAAAGGCACCAGTGGCAACGTCTTCACCGTTGACCTTGCGCGTAATGCGTCGGACGTGTGTCACGCCACGGTTCTTCATGTCTTCCATCAACTCGTCGTCAGTGTTCAAAATAAGGTCGCGGTGAAAGATGACTCCGCGAACCAGGTTCAAGGACTTATGCTCCTCCACTTTGACGGGGATTTCGCCAAAGTGCTCGCACTTAAGCAACTGATCAGCTTGCAGTGCTGTACGAGTCTTGAGAAGCAAACTACCGTTGCGCATTTTCTTAAGTTCCTCCAGTTCGCCATAGACGCCTTCGATGTGCCGACTAAAAAGGACCGACTTCACCAGCTTAAAATCGTTCCCATCGGTTCTGGTAGCGACCAGAAACCTAGGGAAGCTGGATCCCATTCCTTCACGCTGCGCATGTTCCCAGGGAGTTGAACCTCTCAGGGAAGCAAAAGTTAAAGACTTAGGTGGGCGACCACCTTGAGAGAGCAGACTTCGTTTGGAAGCCATGCCCGATAGCATCCTCCCCGAATGCCACCCACTCCGATCAGGGGTCTCTGTAGCCGAACCAAGCAGCCAAGGCAATACCCACCTGGTCATAGCAGGTACTGCCCGGGATCCGATGTTGGACGATGCCTAATACGGCATGACTGAGGCAATGAGCACTAAGACTCCCTTCCTCCAGCCACCCGCAATAGCATGTACCCCATAGCGTTTACAGAGCACTAAATATAGAGAAAAAAATAAAAATAATTAATAATAATATGTCCTTCTGGCATTCGGCTGTGCGGGGACCTGCGTTGTCAGGCGGATACCACTGCCCGGGTACATGATACTCCCACCCGCCGCGTCCTGGGTGGTTGCTGGCACGGGCTTTCGAGCGTAGTCGCACACATAGGAGCTCCATCGCCGGGCAGCACGCACATCAAATTTTGAATGGTCTACATCTGACCCTCGGAAAAATAACAAAAAAATAAAGAGGGGACCATGGCCACATGACCCTTTAAGTCGCCTTCTACGACAGGCAGGGATTACCTATGGATGTATTCAACCTCTCCCATCCACAGGAGGTCCATCACATTATACCAAACCGCAATCCATGTCCGCGCCAAGGTCGCCCCTTTTTGTCGCCTCTTACGACAGGCAGGGGATACCGCGGGTGTATTCTGCATGTGTGTCCCCCACCCGCAGGGGGTAGTGTGTTTGGTCCGCGAGAGGTATTTTATTTCCCTCAAGTCCGCCGGCAAGCCGGTTAGGACCCCCCTATCCGCCACCTGGGACGCGCCACGTGGGAGTATCACCTCTCCCCCTGCTACGCCATCGTAGTAGGTTCGTGGTAACGTCATATTACCTCAGAAAAAGTTCTATTTATTTACCCAGTTTACTACTGTAAGTCGTATACTAATATGGCATGAACACTTCGTGAATAACAAAAACACATTCCAATGCTCGAAAAGAAGCGAGTCCTGGTAATTCTACACATTAGTTTCTGTTCATTATAGAAGTTCAATATTATGTAAAGTAAATTAAGTCCACACGTAATGATATACTCTGTGAACGTTAAATATTTGGTATTTGCACTTCAATAAGTTCACTCGTATTATATTCTCAAATGTCTTTAGAATTAGACCGTAGTCGTGACGCGATATACTACATACAGTGCGACGTCTTTTATAATTTTGTCGGCGATATAATTTCGTATTCCGGAAACGCGACGACAAGTATTTTCACCGTGACTGTGCGGACATACTGTACGAGGGTCGGTCTCCCCTGTCTCACTCACACATACATCTGTGTACTCGCCCTTGTACTGCTCTGATCTGCTCTGCTTGTTTGCCTTGACATATATATCGGCGCTGGGAGGGGTGGTTCTCTTGGTCATGTGACCGTGAGTGCATAATCTTCTTAGACTTTAAATTATTATAACTCAACAACCATATGATGGATTAATTCGAAATTTTATGACGTCCGCTACAATTCAGCGTTTGTCTCGTTGAAATTGGTTAAGGCGTTGAAAAGCTTGCGAAAAGAAAATTATTTTCGAGAAATATCTCTAGGGGAGGTGAGCTTCGAGCGACAGGTAACGTCACTTGACTTCGCCTAGTGCAGTCGTGGAGTCTTTCAAATGCTGGAACATTTCTTTGCTCAGTTGTTCGTACGTCGGACGAATATTTTATGCTGGAATAACGTTTCTTTCGATTGATATGGGCCAGGACCTAGGCTTTCCTGGTACAGTACATATGTAAAACATAATATTATGTAATCATTTAATATCCTGATATAACTTAACAACAAGTTAGGATTTGATATTTAAGGAGAATTTGAGATTTCAATTCCCAGACAATTTCATTTTAGCTTATTCTTAATATAACAGTACGTTAATTTTGAGTTAGCCAGATGGAATGATGGAATTATTTATGTTAGTTTAGTGGACTGAAGATTTTAATTTTCATTGATATGAGACTGAGGAGATATAAAAGGTAATCCACGTCAGGTCAGGAGAGCTTCCTTTAATAATACAATTCCGCAGAGAAATTGAGGAAGATAATTGTTTATGGGAGTAGATGAGACCGTGGATGTTGAGAAAAATATTGATAATGTGAAATGGAAACTAATAATTAGCGTGATAACTTCATGGAAATGATTTTTTTTTATTTTTAATGAGATACCTACATGCCCATAAGAATTATTTGAATGTCAACTTATCCTTCATACAAAAATAATTTTGAATAAAATTACTATTTAAGAATTTAACTTATTAATATTATTCTTTATAGGTCATAAGATTAACTTAAGGTAATTTCATAATGGAAATAATGGAATTCAGATTGGTCGCATTTTCATTTATTGACCTGTTAGTTACGCGGATATGATGAATATACTAGAGGCGCGTATTTCAGTCGGAGTCACGTAAAAAAAACTATATTTTAGTTTGGTATATGATAATCCCTGAGTTGTATAGCATAGCTAGCTGGAGATTTTCTTGAAAGCCGGCGTGTAGTTAAGTGGAAGAAAGAATGACTCCCATAAGTGGGACAAGAAAAGAAGAAAGAAGCCGCGGGACTCAAAACGTGGCGCAGTACGTTGACGACAAAAGTGGACAACTGAGGTCTTTGCGCCAGAAAACCGAAAGCCATGTTCTAAGGTCCACTGCTCCACCCTCCTAATAGCTCGCTGTAACTGTCGCTCCGCGACCGCCATACTGCACGAGCTATAGTGCAGAGCAAAATCGTCCACAACTAGGGACGGTATTACTGCTGGGCCAGCAGCAGCGACAATACCGTTTATGGCAATCACCAACAGAGTGACACTAAGGACAGATCCCTGTGGGACTCCATTTTCTTGAACGTGGTATTGCGAATAGGTCCTCCCTACTCGGACATGGAATAGACGGAGGAACAAAAAATTCGCAATAAATACCGGCAAGTTACCTCGGAATATCCATTGATGCAGGACTGAAGGGATGCCATATCGACATGTGGTGTCGTAGGCCTTCTCCAAGTCAAAGAAAACCAAGTGCTGTTTGCGGAGAACCGCATCCTGGATAGATGTCTCCAGGCGTACCAGGTGGTCAGTAGTCGAGCGAGCGGCTCCAAAACCACATTGGTATTCGGACAAGAGTCCTTGTTTCTCCAAACAACACACGAGTCGGCTGATGATGATGATGATGCTTGGTGTTTTAAGGGGCCTAACATCGAAGGTCATCGGCCCCTAATGGAACGAGATGAACGACATGAGATATGAAGTTAAATTTTTAAAAAGGATCCACTGACTAGAGTTAACAAAATGGTGATGGAGAAATATGAGGGTGAGAGTAAAACAATCAGTGGATCTAATACGCAATGCCTTATTTTCTAATAAAATAAGAGAAAATACAGGAAAACTAAGGAATAAGGCATTGCCTGGTAGTACATAATTTACGCGAGACGTTAAAATAACGCATTAAAATACGCAACACAAACTAAAATGTAGTCAATGGGATAAAAGAGCAAGTCACACAAAAAACACTCGGACAAAGGACATTATCACACACGATAAAACAGACCACTATCCCTCATAAAGCGGATGACGAGGTCTGCTGACTGCTCGTCATCATCTCGCAAGATAAGGGAGATTGCACTCGGGCGGTTTAGACTACGGCGCTGATCGACCAGGTCCACACACTCCGTAAGGATGTGTACTACTGTAAGATGGTCGCCGCAGGTACACACCGGAAGGGGTTCTCCTTTCAACAGATGCGAGTGAGTCAAGATACCGTGGCCGGTCCGAAGACGACATAATACCACAGCCTCCCTCCGCAAAGCCTGAAGGGAAGTCCTCCAAACCTTCTTTGTTCCTTTAATCGCTCTAAGCTTATTGGGAAGTGGAATGGCCTGCCACTCCATCTCCCAATGTGACATAACCAGATGTCTCAGCTGGGAGCGAATATCACTTGCTGGAACCTTGAAAGGCAACGGGGGCAGCGTAACTGCCTCCTTGGCAACCTGATCTGCTAACTCGTTTCCCTCTATGCCCATGTGGCTTGGGAGCCACAGAAACGTGATTCTGGTGCCGGCATCCCAACACCCGGCCAGCAGGTCCTGGATCCGCTGCACCAGAGGGTGCCCAGGGAAACAGGTATCTATAGACTGGGGCGAACTCAAGGAGTCAGTACACAGAAGAAAGTGTTGGCGCTCATTGTACAGTGCGTACCGCAGAGCTTCACAGATAGCACAGGGCAATGCCGTGCACACACTACAGTTTGCTGGAAACGCAAAAAGGAACCTATCATTGTCAACAACGAACGCACAGCCCACCTTCGTATCTGTCCTTGAACCATCCGTGTAGACGACGACTGAACCTGGATCGCGGCCAACAACGGACAGGAAAAGTCGCCGATAAATCGAAGGGTCCGTGTTTTCCTTTGGGCCAGTGTGCAGATCCAGGATTATTTCAGGTCGTCGTACGACCCACAGAGGTACCCCACTTGGTTGTCTGACAAGGCAAGGAACCGAAGGTACGTCAAACAATCCGTAACTGCTATCCGAGCGTATCCCAACCGGCCGCGTCGCTCGAGGACAAGAAGCGTACAGCAAACGGTTGCATTGGTGAACACGAGAGGATAGCTTGACGAAGTGGCATCTGTCGCAAATTAGCAGCATACGTAAGAAGCATTTGCTGGCGCCTCAGATGTAAAGGCGGCACACCAGACTCAGCGATCAAGCTAGCCATGGGGCTTGTTCGAAAAGCTCCAGCCGCCAACCTAACCTCGCCGTGGTGGATGCTGTTCAGCTTTGAAAGAACACTTGGTCTTGCTGAGCCATATGCTGCACTAACGTAGTCTAACCGGGATAAAATATGTGCCCTATAGAATCGTAGGATAACCGTGCGGTCAGCCCCCCAAGAAGTGCTGCTAAGAAACTTCATGATATTAAGCTTCTTCGTGCATTGCACTTTCAACTGCCGCACATGTGGCTCCCACGAATATTTTACTATCGAAAAGGAGCCCAAGAAATCAGTATGTGTCAACAACAGGCAGAACGACATTTCCTAAATAGAGCTCGGGATGACTGTGAAGAGTACGTTGACGACAAAAGTGGACAACATAAGTCTTTGCGGCAGAAAACCGAAAGCCATGTTCGACGGTCCACTGCTCCACCCTCCTAATAGCTTGCTGTAACTGTCTCTCTGCGACTGCCATACTGCACGAGCTATAGTGCAGAGCGAAGTCGTCAACATAGGAACGGTATTACTGCTGGACCAGCAGCAGCAACAATACTGTTTATGGCAATCGCGAAAAGAGTGACACTAAGGACCGAACCTTGTGGAACTCCATTTTCTTGAACGTGGAGCTTCGAGCTTTTACTCTTTGCGACCTTGCTGGGAGCAGCAACAGTCGCCTTGGGCACAGCGATCAGCACAGGTGACAATGTTGAAAATGACGTACCTGGAAGACTCTGAGCTATCATGCTGTATTCGAGTGTACGGGCAGGTGTATTCGTGGAATTAAACTTACGGCGCGCTTCCTGGTAGAAAAGACCATCCAGGGTCTTAATCTCCTGGATCTTCTTCTCACTCAGGTATGCCGGACAGTTTCAATCCCGAGGAGAATGAAAACCGGAGCAGTTAGTGCACTTGTATGGAGTTGTGCACTCCTCCGCGCCGTGAGCTACTCGTCCACATGTACCACATACAGACTGATTCGAACAGCGAAGTACCATATATCCGAATCGTTGGCATTGATAGCATCGCATAGAAGGCGGGATGTACGGCCTCACATCGCAACAATAAGTTGTTACCTTGACTTTCTCTGGTAACACTGACAACTTGAAAGAGACAATGAAGGCACCAGTGACAACGTCTTCACCGTTGACCTTGCGCGTAATGCGCCGGACGTGTGACACGCCACGGTTCTTCATGTCTTCCATCAACTCGTCGTCAGTATTCAAAATAAGGTCGCGGTGAAAGATGTCTCCGCGAACTAGTTTTAAGGACTTATGGTCCTCCACTTTGACGGGGATTTCGCCAAAGTGTTCGCACTTAAGCAACTGATCAGCTTGCGATGCTGTACGAGTCTTCATAAGCAAACTACCGTTGCGCATTTTCTTAATGTCCTCAAGTTCGCCGTAGACGCCTGATGTGTCTACTAAAAACGATCGACTTCACCAGCTTAAAATCATGCCCATCGGTTCTAGTAGCGACCAGAAATCTAGGGAAGCTGGATCCCACTCCTTCACGCTGCGCATATTCCCTGGGAGTTGAACCTCTCAGGGAAACAAAAGTTAAAGAGGTGGGGGACCACCTTGAAAGGGGCGACTTCGTTTGGAAGCCAGACACGTTAGACACGTGGGGAAAGTGTGTGGAGGAAAGGGAACCAGGGTAGAATGTTATCCAGGAATTAGGTTGAGGCAGATGTTGAGGAAAGTAGAAGAGAGGGAGGAGGGGAAGGAGAAGGTGGTAGTGTTTCACGTTGGTACCAACAACGTAAGGCAAGCTGATATAAGTACCAACATAGTTGGAGATGTGTGGGATCTGGTAAATGCAGCACGGGTGAAGTTTAAGAAAGCGGAGATTGTTATTAGTGGAATACTGTGTAGGCTGGATACTGACTGGAGGGTGATTGGGGATTTAAATGAGACTATGGAGTGGGTATGTGGGAAACTGGGAGTGAAATTTCTAGATCCTAATGGGTGGGTAGGAGATAGGGATCTGCGATCGGATGGCCTTCATTTAAACCGCAGTGGTACGTAATAGTTAGGAAATTTGTTTGGAAGGGTAATAGGGAGGTACATTCAGGGAAACGGGATGGCCTAGGGAGCGCTGATAAAGGAACAGGGAACTGGAAATCAAGTAGGGATGACATAAAATTGTTAGTGTTGAACTGTAGAAGTATTGTAAAGAAAGGAAGAGAATTACGTAATTTAATAGATATATATTTACCAGATATTGTAATAGGAGTTGAATCATGGCTGAGAAATGATATAATTGATGCAGAAATTTTCTCACGGCACTGGAGTGTGTATCGTTGAGATAGGATAGGAAAGGTGGGAGGGGGAGTTTTCATTCTGGTGAAAGAAGAATTTGTAAGCTACGAAAAAGTTGAGACACATGAAATTCTAGGTGTAAGGCTCATTTCTAAAGATAATAGCAACTTGATATATTTGGAGTGTACAGATCGGGAAAGGGTAGCACTGATGAGGATTCGGAATTATTTGATAGGATAGTCAGCTATGTGGGAAACGACATGGAAAGAAATGTGATTGTAGCGGGAGATCTGAATTTGCCAGATGTCAATTGGGAAGGAAATGCGAACGACAGGAAAGATGACCAACAAATGGCAAATAAGTTAATATGGGAAGGGCAGCTGATTCAGAAAGTGATGGAACCAACCAGAGGGAAAAATATCCTGGATGTCGTGCTGATAAAACCAGATGAGCTCTATAGGGAAACTGAAGTAATAGATGGTATTAGTGATCATGAAGCTGTTTTTGTGTTAGTTAAAAATAAATGTGATAGAAAGGAAGGTCTTAAAAGTAGGACTGTTAGGCAGTACCATATGGCTGATAAAGCAGGTATGAGGCAGTTTCTAAAAAGTAACTATGATCGGTGGAAAACGGTAAATAAAAATGTAAACAGACTCTGGGATGGGTTTAAAGAAATTGTTGAGGAATGCGAAAACAGGTTTGTACCTTTAAGGGTGGTAAGGAATGGTAAAGACCCACCTTATTATAACAGAGAAATAAAGAGACTAAGAAGGAGGTGCAGACTGGAAAGAAATAGAGTTAGAAATGGCTGTGGAAGTAAGGAGAAATTGAAGGAACTTACAAGAAAATTGAATCTAGCAAAGAAGGCAGCTAAGGATAACATGATGGCAAGCATAATTGGCAGTCATACAAATTTTAGTGAAAATGGAAGGGTATGTATAGGTATTTTAAGGCAGAAATAGGTTCCAAGAAGGACATTCCAGGAATAATTAATGAACAAGGGGAGTGTGTATGTGAGGATCTTCAAAAGGCAGAAGTATTCAGTCAGCAGTATGTAAAGATTGTTGATTACAAGGATAATGTCGAGATATAGGAAGAGACTAAGGCCAAAGAAGTAATAAAATTTACATATGATAACAATGACATTTACAATAAGATACAAAAGTTGAAAACTAGAAAAGCAGCTGGAATTGATCAGATATCTGGGGATATACTAAAGACAATGGGTTGGGATATAGTACCATATCTGAAGTACTTATTTGATTATTGTTTGGCCGAAGGAGCTATACCAGATGTATGGAGAGTTGCTATTGTAGCCCCTGTGTATAAAGGAAAGGGTGATGGACATAAAGCTGAAAATTACAGGCCAGTAAGTTTGACATGCATTGTATGTAAGCTTTGGGAAGGCATTCTTTCTGATTATATTAGACATGTTTGTGAAATTAATAACTGGTTCGATAGAAGGCAATTCGGTTTTAGGAAAGGTTATTCCACTGAAGCTCAACTTGTAGGATTCCAGCAAGATATAGCAGATATCTTGGATTCTGGAGGTCAAATGGACTGTATCGCGATTGACATGTCTAAAGCATTTGATAGGGTGGATCATGGGAGACTACTGGCAAAAATGAGTGCAACTGGACTAGACAAAAGAGTGAGTGAATGGGTTGCTATATTTCTAGAAAATAGATCTCAGAGAGTTAGAGTAGGTGAAGCTTTGTCTGACCCTGTAATAGTTGAGAGGGAAGTTCCTCAGGGCAGTGTTATCGGACCTTTATGTTTTCTTATATACAGGGTGAAGCGTAATTCGCGCACTCGGGCGTCGCAGCGCGACTCCTCACATGCCAGCAATAAAAAAATGTCTGTTACAAAATTTCGTCTTGCGAGTACATCCGGTAGAAAACGGATGTTAAAGAGTAGCAATCTGGCAACACTGTAACCATATGTAGGGTAACTACCGCTGTCAGCACGTCCGCGTCGTGCTGTACAGTTGGTGCAGTGGGTAGAGTTTTTGGCATGCAGGAGGTCGATGGTTCGATCCTGGGTTGAGGCGCATTTTTTATTTGCTAATTTCCATCTGACATTACCTACTGTGATACAGTAAGACACCGTTTCTGAGGTCACATGTATCCTACATTTACATCATCATCATCATCTGTTTACCCTCCAGGGTCGGCTTTTCCCTCGGACACAGCGAGGGATCCCACCCCTACCGCCTCAAGGGCAGTGTCCTGGAGCTTCAGACTCTTGGTCGGGGATACAACTGGGGAGAATGACCAGTACCTCGCCAGGCGGCCTCACCTGCTATGCTGAATAGGGGCCTTGTGGAAGGATGGGAAGATCGGAAGGGTTAGGCAAGGAAGAGGGAACGAAGCTGCCGTGGCCTTATGTTAGGTACCATCCCGCCATTCGCCTGGAGGAGAAGTGGGAAACCACGGAAAAACACTTCCAGGATGGCTGAGGTGGGAATCGAACCCACCTCTACTCAGTTGACCTCCCGAGGCTGAGTGGACCCCGTTCCAGCCCTCATACCACTTTTCAAATTTCGTGGCAGAGCCGGGAATCGAACCCGGGCCTCCGGGGGTGGCAGCTAATCACGCTAACCACTACACCACAGAGGCGGACTCCTACATTTACAACATAATAATAATAATAATAATAATAATAATAATAATAATAATGTCCGCCTCTGTGGTGTAGTGGTTAGCGTGATTAGCTGCCACCCCCGGAGGCCCGGGTTCGATTCCCGGCTCTGCCACGAAATTTGAAACGTGGTACGAGGGCTGGAACCGGGTCTACTCAGCCTCGGGAGGTCAACTGAGTAGAGGTGGGTTCGATTCCCACCTCAGCCATCCTGGAAGTGGTTTTCCGTGGTTTTCCACTTCTCCTCCAGGCGAATGCTGGGATGGTACCTAACTTAAGGCCACGGCCGCTTCCTTCCCTCTTCCTTGTCTATCCCTTCCAATCTTCCCCATCCCTCCACAAGGCCTCTGTTCAGCATAGCAGGTGAGGCCGCCTGGGCGAGGTACTGGTCATACTCCACAGTTGTATCCCCCGGCCAAGAGTATGAAACTCCAGGACACTGCCCTTGAGGCGGTAGAGGTGGGATCCCTCGCTAAGTCCGAGGGAAAAACCGAACCTGGAGGGAAAACAGATGATGATGATGATGATGCTTGTTGTTTTAAGGGGCCTAACAGCGAAGGTCATCGGCCCCTAATGGTACGAAATGAAAGAACAAAAATTACAAAGGCATCCACTGACCAAAATAAAAATAAAAAATGTCATGAAGAATGAATGGATGGACAGGAACCCAACAAAACACAAAACAAACAAAAACAAAAACCAGTGGATCGGATTCAATAGAGAACGAAAATAACACTATTACCGACCAAGGTACCACTTATAAAGCACAATGATGCTTGGTGTCTAAAGGGGGTGCAAAATCCACGTCTATGGCCCCACAGAATGGTACATGTCGCGAGTAAAATAGAATCATGGTATGTGTCATGTTGGGGTATTAATCAGAAGTAGCGAAGACTCACGGTGTTCCACAAAAGATGGTACTACTCACAAGTATTGTACTTCGTACAGGTAACGCAGACCTATGGTGTTTCGCACACAATGGCGTCACTTACAGCCAACGCAAACCGATGAGTTTCCTCACCTAGGGTACTAGTCACGGGTGCCGGTCCCAAGGGCCCCGTGGTGTTCCGCACATAGTGAGTACTAATCACAGGCAACGCAGACCCACGGTGTCGCTCATATAGTGGTACAACTCACAGGCTACCCCCAGACCCGCGGTGTTGCCCACATGGGTACAACGCACGGGTACTGGAATCCACCAGGCCAGGCTTTTTACTGCAACGAATCACAAACATATTTCGTACCATATTAGTGATACTACTCGCAAGTACATGCAACCCATGGTGTTCCCCGCATGATGGTACGAATCAAAAGTAGTTGCATGGTTCTAATTCATTCATCCCTTGGTCGCCCCTTTTAGTCGCCTCGCACGACAGGCAGGGGATACCGTGGGTGTATTATTCGTCAGCCTCCCCCACCCACAGGGGGTGTGTGTTTGGTCCGCGAGAGGTATTTTATTTCCCTCAAGTCCGCCGGCAAGCCGGTTAGGACCCCCCTATCCGCCACCTAGGACCTCTCCCCCTGCTACGCCAGCGTAGTAGGTTCGTGGAACAGATGATAATAATAATAATAATAATAATAATAATAATTATAGATAATAATAATAATACATTGAGATACGAACTAAACAGCATGCGGTTACCAGACGCAACACACAATGTTGAAAGGCAGAATTATTGGGACCATGGTGATAACACATACAAATTGTAACCGAGTTTGGACATTATTCGCAGAGCACGTTGCTAGGCCTACTGGTAACGTAAGGCCCTAACGAAATGTAATGGACCTGAACGAGGCAAGAATAATAGTTGGTACTAATCTATGGGACCATTGGAGGAGGGTACAAAGAAAACAGGTTTCACATCTAGTAGATGAAGTGGTGCGAATAAATTCACGCCCACGACGTGGAAAGGGCGCCTTTCAAAGCTGACCAATGAAAACGATTGTTCGTCCATTTCTAGGATCGTAGTATGTAAGTCCAAATGGTTTCTAGAGGACCCACTGCAATCGCTGTTGGCGATTATGATGCCAGATACCATACCACCTGGACTACATTTACGAAATAAAAAACATACGCCTCAAACCAGGATCGACCACTCGACCTCCTGCATGCTAACCCAAAACTCTATCCATTGTACCAACTGTACAATACGAGTAATGTCTGATGACAGAGGTAGTTACCCTACATGTGGTTACAGTGTTGCCAGATTGCTAATCTTCAACGTCGTTTTTGATGATGATGATGATGATGATGATGATGATGATGATGATGATGCTTGTTGTTTAAAGGGGCCTAACATCGAGGTCATCGGCCCCGAATGGTACGAAATGAAACGACAAAGTAAAAGTTCAAAATTATCCACTGACCAAAATAAAAAATGCCATGAAGAATGAATGAACGAATGAATGAATGAATGAACATGAATTTAAAACAATCAGTGGATCCGACTCAAAAAACTATCATAGTTAATAGTATTACTGACAAAGGGACCACTTCCAAGGCAAATCGAGGATGCTTGGTGTCAAAATGGGTCCAAAATACAAGTCAAAGGCCCCTCAGAATGGTACTTATCGCTAGTAATGTAGAACCATGGTATCTGTCCTGTTGCGGTACTAATCAGTGGTAGCAGAGACTTGCGGTATTCCACACATTATTGTACTACTCAAAGCTTATGAAATTCGACATTAATAAAGACCTATGTTTTTCTCACTCTGCGGCGCCATTCACAGGCAACGCAAACCTATGATGTTCATCACATAAGAGTACTAACCACAGGGACCTCTCTCTATCCTGTGGTGTTCCTCATATAGTGGGTACTAATCACAGGTAAGGCAGGTCCATGGTAGCTATCATCCCATGGTCCCGCTCATATGGTGGTACTAATCACAGGTACTGCAAAAGCCGACCGCGCGGTGCTCCTGTGTGCTACTAATCACAAACCTATTTCGTACCCAATATAGTGGTACTACGCACAAGTAAAAGCGACCCTTGGTATTCTCCGCGTGGTGGTACTAATCACATGTAGTTGCATGGTTCGAATACAACCATCCCTTGGTCGTCCCTTTTAGTCGGCTCTCACGACAGGCAGGGGATACCGTGGGTGTATTATTCGTCTGCCTCCCCCACCCACAGGGGGTGTGTGTTTGGTCCGCGAGAGGTATTTTATTTCCCTCAAGTCCGCCGGCAAGCCGGTTAGGACCCCCCTATCCGCCACCTGGGACGCGCCACGTGGGAGTTTCACCTCCCCCCCTGCTACGCCTGCGTAGCAGGTTCGTGGAACGTCGTTTTTCTGCCGGATATACTCGCAAGATGAAATTCTGTAAGAGACATTTTTTTATTGCTGGCATGTGAGGAGTCGCGCTGCGACGCCCGAGTGCGCGAATTACGCTTCACCCTGTATATAAATGATATGAGTAAAGGAGTGGAATCGGAGGTAAGGCTTTTTGCGGATGATGTTATTCTCTACAGAGTGATAAATAAGTTACAAGATTGTGAGCAACTGCAACGTGACCTCGAAAATATTGTGAGATGGACAGCAGGCAATGGTATGTTGATAAACGGGGCTAAAAGTCAGGTTGTGAGTTTCACAAATAGGAAAAGTCCTCTTAGTTTTAATTACTGCGTTGATGGGGTGAAAGTTCCTTTTGGGGATCATTGTAAGTATCTAGGTGTTAATATAAGGAAAGATCTTCACTGGGGTAATCACATAAATGGGATTGTAAATAAAGGGTACCGATCTCTGCACATGGTTATGACGGTGTTTAGGGGTTGTAATAAGGATGTAAAGGAGAGTGCATATAAGTCTCTGGTAAGACCCCAACTAGAGTATGGTTCCAGTGTATGGGACCCTCACCAGGATTACCTGATTCAAGAACTAGAAAAAATCCAAAGAAAAGCAGCTCGATTTGTTCTGGGTGATTTCCGACAAAAGAGTAGCGTTACAAAAATGTTGCAATGTTTGGGTTGGGAAGAATTGAGAGAAAGAAGAAGAGCTGCTAGACTAAGTGGTATGTTCCGAGCTGTCAGCGGAGAGATGGCGTGGAATGACATTAGTAAACGAATAGGTTTGAATGGCGTCTATAAAAGTAGGAAAGATCACAATATGAAGATAAAGTTGGAATTCAAGAGGACAAACTGGGGCAAATATTCATTTATAGGAAGGGGAGTTAGGGATTGGAATAACTTACCAAGGGAGATGTTCAATAAATTTCCAATTTCTTTGAAATAATTTCGGAAAAGGCTAGGAAAGCAACATATAGGGAATATAGGGAATCTGCCACCTGGGCGACTGCCCTAAATGCAGATCAGTATTGATTGAGGCCATGTCCTAGAACTTCCTCCCCGAATGCCACCCATTCCGATCAGGGCTCTGTGTAGCCGAACCAAGCAGCCAAGCCAATACCCACCTGGTCATAGCAGGTAATGCACGGGGTCGATGATGGACGATGCCTAATACGGGATGACTGAGGCAATGAGCACTAGGACTCCCTTCCTCCAGTCACCCGCAATAGCATGTACCCCATAGCGTGTACAGAGCACTAAATATAGAGAAATAATAATAATAATAATAATAATAATAATAATAATAATAATAATAATAATAATAATATGGCATTCGTCTCTGCGGGGACCGGTGTTGTCAGGCGGATACTAATGCCAAAGTACATGGCGCTCCCACCCGCAATGTTCCTGGGTGGGCAATTGCGGGCTTTTGGGCGTAATCGCACACGTAACAGGCCTATCCCCGGGCAGCACGCACATCAAAATTTGGAATGGTCTACATCCGACCCTCGGAAAAATAAAAAAAAATAAAGAGGGGACCATGGCCACATGACCCTTTAAGTCGCCTTCTACGACAGGCAGGGATTACGTATGGATGTATTCATCCTCTCCCATCCACAGGAGGTCCAACACATTATACCAAACCGCAATCCATGTCCGCGCCTAAGTCGCCCCTTTTTGTCGCCTCTTACGACAGGCAGGGGTTACCGCGGGTGTATTCTACATGTGCGTTCCCCACCCGCAGGGGGTCCTAAGTGTACTAACCACAGGGACTCGCACAATCCCGTGGTGTTCCTCATATAGTGGGTACTAATTATAGGCAAACCAGAACCATGGGTTTCGTCATCCCATGGTGTCGCTCATATAGTGCTACTAATCACAGGTACTGTAAAAGCCTCTCCAAGATGAACTACCACCAATTTGGAACATGTGCCACTCCTTGACCACTACAGGATGTGGTTTCAACGTGACGGAGTTCCACCGCACGTAGTGGTGGCGGTGGTCGTCCAGGACCATCTCCATGCGACGTACCCTGATAAATGGATAGGAATTGGAGGACCTGTCCCCTAGCCCGCCAGATAGCCTGATCTTACGTCCCTAGATTTTTTTCAGTGGGGCCATGTTAATCAACTGGTATACGCACAGTAGCCGGACAGTCCTTGTCACTTTAGACAGCTCATCACCGAAGCATGCCGATTCGTATCGCCAGAGATTTTGCAACGGGCCAGACGGTCCTTACAACATCGCACGCAGCTCTGTATCGAGCATGGAGGTCGTCAGTTCGAGCAGGTGCTGCGTTAAACGACATGGATAATTGAAATCCTATCACATGTTTCCTAGCCTCTATGGACCCAGATCCATACCAACGGCCCTTTTCAGAGCCAAATAAACAAATCCGTCTGTGAAAAATACAGGTATTAAGTATACCAACTTTCCACATCCCAGGCAACTGGCCTACAAAAATACTTGCATGGGACTTGAGCAATCTAACGCTCGAGCACTATCAACTATTGTATCACACATCCTACCGTGCGCTAGCCATGTGTGCTACTGCGACACTTAACCTACGGCACCCACCTCCCAGCCTATACCGGCCACAGAACATCGTCTCCACATCCTCGTCCACCCCACCACCATACCCAATGCAACGATACATATGGTATTTTACAGAGTCAAATAAAGAAATCAGTCCTTTGAAGCTATTAATTATGCAACCTTACCACATCCCAGGCAAATGGCTGCCAAAAAATATGTTGCGGGATTCGAACCTCCGACCTTGAGCACTGTTCACTATCACATATCTCCCCGCCCGCTTGCCATGTGACCTACTGCGATACTCGACTACGGCGTCCACTTCACAGCCTATACAGTACCGTGTGTTATGTAAGCGACAGCTACGTTAACCACATGGAATATTTAGAGTGATAAGCGTAATGGTTAAATTTATAAATAAAAAAGAACGGAAAGAGACCCATGAAGTTGAAGAGAAAAATACAAAGAAAAGGAGGTTGCAGCAGTATCGTTCCGTCTGGGAAAAAGATTTTCCAGAATTTCACCACGTCGTGTGTAATATGTACAAAGCGAGATGCAGAGTGTGTACTGAAGTAGCTGGAGAAGGCTTTTCTATTAGCTATGGCGGAATAACGGATGTACGACAACATTTCAACAGTGCTTCGCATAAGGAGAGGCAGAATTCAGCACGGCATGCAACTGTATTGAAAAACTACTTTCAGGAAAATTCTTCCGAGTCGGAAAAGGTAAGTCAGCACTTTCTTTGTAAGAGATGGGCCAGCGTATATTTTTTAAACGAGTTGCCTCTAATATAGGTCTGTTTTTTTCTCCAGAAAAGTGCACCGTAATTTACGCTTGTATACCATGCTGTAAAACACCACCTAAGTTACGCCAACACAGACTGCAATTTCAAACTTCCGTCAGAACTGTTTCCGGATTCTTCCCTAGCAAATAAAATAACATGTGGGAAGACAAAGTGTGACGCTCTACTGAAAGCTGTTTAGGTCCAGATAGTATGGATGATGATGATGATGATGATGATGATGATGCTTGTTGTTTTAAGGGGCCTAACATCGAAGGTCATCGGCCCCTAATGGTACGAAATGAAAGAACATAAATTGCAAAGGCATCCACTGACCAAAATAAAAATAAAATATGTCGTGAAGAATGAATGGATGGACAGGAACCCAACAAAACACAAAACAAACAATCAAACAAAAACCAGTGGATCAGACTCAAAACAGATCGAAAATAACATTATTACCGACCAAGGAATCACTTATAAAGCACAATGATGCTTGGTGTCTAAAGGGGGTGCAAAATCCACGTCTAAGGCCCCATAGAATGGTACATGTCGCGAGTAAAATAGAACCATGGTATGTGTCATGTTGGGGTATTAATCAGAAGTAGCGAAGACTCACGGTGTTCCACAAAAGATGGTACTACTCACAAGTATTGCAATACGTACAAGTAACGCAGACCTATGGTGTGTCTCACACAATGGCGCAACTCATAGCCGAAGCAAACCGAGAAGGTTCCCCACCTAGGTGTACTAAACACGGGCGCCGCTTTTCCCGTGGTGTTCCTCACATAGTGGGTACTAATCACAGGCAACGCAGACCCACGGTGCTGCTCATGTAGTGGTACAACTCACAGGCTACGCCCAGACCCGCGGTGTTGCACACATGGGTACGACGCACGGGTACTGGAATCCACCAGGCCAGGCTTTTACTGCTACTAATCACAAACCTATTTCGTACCGAATTTAGTGGTACTACTCGCAAGTACAGGCAACCTATGGTGTTCCCCGCGTGATGGTACGATTCAAAATTAGTTGCATGGTTCTAATTCAGTCAGCCCTTGGTCGCCCCTTTTAGTCGCCTCTTACGACAGGCAGGGGATACCGTGGGTGAATTCTTCGTCTGCCTCCCCCACCCATAGGGGGTCAGATAGTATGGGGTGTGTAATAAAAGAATTAAGAGAACACGTACTTCTTGGTGTGGGTTTTGATGCTTCAAATAAAGGAAACCACAAATGTTTCCAAAGAGTTGTGAGGTATTTCGACGAAAAAACTAGGTACCGTATTTGTAACAGAATTATAGACTTCTATGAAGATGTGGACGGAAGTGCTATAAAAATGTCTCAACAAATTTATAACAGAATATCGGAACATGGTATAATTTTGACCCAGATTTTAAGTTATGCTTCTGACAACACAAATTCTATTTTGGGGGGAAAATTCAGTATATGTACACCTAAAGGCAGAAAATTAATCTTGCTTAAGTCTAATTGTTGTGCACATGCTGTTAACAATCCATGTAAAGCTGCAATGAATTCTATGTGAATTGATATTGAAATGTTGATAATTAAAGTATTCAATTACTTTTCAAATTCAGCCAAAAGAGTTTCACACTTAAAAGAATTCTTTCAGTTTCTTGATATTAAATACACTAATTTCTTACGACATGTCCCGATAAGATGACTTTCTATAAAGCCTGCTATTGAAAGACTGCTGAGAAACCTCCCAGCGATAGTATCTTATTTTTCAAGTGTTGATGACTGCCCAGTATTCATTAAGAAATATTTGTTGGGTTCGTCAGAATCAGATTCTGGTAAGCAAACACTTCTAGTAGAAATGTAACTAATCAAGTTTATATGATTATAAAACTTCTCGTTCAGATTATTTAATCTTCTGTAATATTTTCTTCGAATAGTTGGTATCCACACATTCTACCCAGTTAAGTAAGAGCAGCCATAAGGGAAGCAAAGAATACAAAATCCCCAGAGGAAGATGGAATCTACAATGAATTCTTAAAATGGGATGAAGAAAACATAACCCCATTCATCACTACGCTGTTTAACAAGATACTCGAATCAGAAGATATACCAAGGGAGTGGAAACAAAGCATACTCCTGCCCAAAAAAAAAGGAGCCAAAGACGATATAAATAACTACAGACCCATCAACCTAACTGTAATTCTTTACAAACTTTTCATGAAGATCCTATCCAACAGAATGACGAAGACACTAGACGAACAACAACCAGTAACACAGGTAGGATTTAGAACCAAGTACAGTACATCTGATGATGATGATGCTTGTTGTTTTAAGGGGCCTAACATCGAAGGTCATCGGCCCCTAATGGTACGAAATGAAAGAACAAAAATTACAAAGGCATCCACTGACCAAAATAAAAATAAAAAATGTCATGAAGAATGAATGGATGGACAGGAACCCAACAAAACACAAAACAAACAAACAAAAACCAGTGGATCGGACTCAATAGAGAACGAAAATAACACTATTACCGACCAAGGAACCACTTATAAAGCACAATGATGCTTGGTGTCTAAAGGGGGTGCAAAATTCACGTCTAAGGCCCCACAGAATGGTACATGTCGCGAGTAAAATAGAACCATGGTATGTGTCTTGATGGGGTATTAATCAGATGTAGCGAAGACTCACGGTGTTCCACAAAAGATGGTACTACTCACAAGTATTGTACTTCGTACAGGTAACGCAGACCTATGGTGTTTCGCACACAATGGCGCCACTTACAGTCAACGCAAACCGATGAGTTTCCTTACCTAGGGTACTAGTCACGGGTGCCGGTCCCAAAGGCCCCGTAGTGTTCCGCACATAGTGAGTACTAATCACAGGCAACGCAGACCCGCGGTGTTGCCCACATGGGTACAACGCACGGGTACTGGAATCCACCCGGCCAGGCTTTTTACTGCAACGAATCACAAACATATTTCGTACCATGTTAGTGATACTACTCGCAAGTACATGCAACCCATGGTGTTCCCCGCATGATGGTACGAATCAAAAGTAGTTTCATGGTTCTAATTCATTCATCCCTTGGTCGCCCCTTTTAGTCGCCTCGCACGACAGGCAGGGGATACCGTGGGTGTATTATTCGTCAGCCTCCCCCACCCACAAGGGGTGTGTGTTTGGTCCGCGAGAGGTATTTTATTTCCCTCAAGGCAAGCCGGTTAGGATCACCCTATCCGCCAGCTGGGACGCGCCACGTGGGAGTATCACAGTACATCAGACCACCTACAAGCAATGATTCAACTAATCGAAAAAACACAAGAATTCAATCTGGATCTATATATATAGCATTTGTGGACTACAATAAAACATTCCACTCCGTTGAACAGGAATACGATAATAATAATAGTAATGTTATTTGTTTTACGTCCCACTAACTACTTTTTAAGGTCTTCGGAGACGCCGAGGTGCCGGAATTTAGTCCCGCAGGAGTTCTTTAACGTGCCAGCAAATCTACCGACACGGGGCTGACGTATTTGAGCACCTTCAAATACCACCGGACTGAGCCAGGATCGAACCTGCCAAGTTGGGGTTAGAAGGCCAGCGCCTTAACCGTCTGAGCCACTCAGCCCGGCAACAGGAATACGATGATGATTGATGATTTTTGTTTAAAGGGGCCTAACATCTAGGTCATCGGCCCCTAATGGTACGAAATGAGCCGAACTGGAATGACATATTAAAACTCTAAAATTCTCCACTGACCAGAATTCAAAAGCGTGAGAACGAAGAATGAATGGATGGACATGAATTTAAAACAATCAGTGGATGCGACCCGCAAGGTGTCACATTCACATAAACTGACGTAAATATAAATTGTAACATAAATGTGGACCGTTTGCATGAGGTTGCAGCTAGCTTTCTTACATTTTATTCTGATTTATTTAGCTGAGTGGTTAGCGTCATTTATTTACGAGTCAGTTTCTTATTTTAGCCTGATATAATATTTTGATTTGTTTGCTTTGATGTTTGAGACGCAGTGTACGTCTCGGGGCTTAATTGTAATTGTAAATAAGGATTCAAATTAAAGACAAGAAGAACTAGATTAAAGGTTGATTGATGATTGTTGCTTAAAGGGGCCTAACATCTAGGTCATCGGCCCCTAATGGTAAGAAATGAGACGAAATGGAATGACATATTAAAAGTCTAAAATTCTCCACTGACCAGAATTCAAAAATGTGACAACGAAGAATGAATGGATGGACATGAATTTAAAACAATCAGTGGTTGCGACCCGCAATGTCGCACAGTCACATAAACGGACGTGACAATATCGTATTACTGACCAAGGGACTGCTGCTATAGCATAACACTGAATCGATTATGCGTGCAGTCAAAAGGGGGTCCTAAATCGAAGTTATCAGCCCCTCATAACGGTACTGATCGCTATCAAAGTAGAACCATGGTAGCTGTCCTGTTACGGTACTAATCAAAAGTAGCAGAGACTTGCGGCATTCCACACATTATTGTACTACTCAGAGCTTATGAAATTCGACATTTAATACAGACCTATGATTTCCCACTTTGCGGCGCCATTTACAGGCAACGCAAACCTATGGTGTTCATCACATAAGAGTACTAACCACAGGGACCTCTCCCTATCCCGTGGTGTTCCTCATATAGTGGGTACTAATCATAGGCAAGGTAGAACCATGGTAGCTATCATCCCATGGTCCTGCTCATATGGTGGTACTATTCACAGGTACTGCAAAAGCCGACCGCGCGGTGCTCCTGTGTGCTACTAATCACAAACCAATTTCGTACCTAATGTAGTGGTACTACGCACAAGTAAAAGCAACCCTTGGTGTTTCCCGCGTGATGGCACGAATCAAAAGCAGTTTCATGGTTCCAATTTAAACATCCCTTGGTCGCCCCTTTTAGTCGCCTCTCACGACAGGCAGGGGCTACCGTGGGTGTATTATTCGTCTGCCTCCCCCACCCACAGGGGGTGTGTGTTTGGTCCGCGAGAGGTATTTTATTTCCCTCAAGTCCGCCGGCAAGCCGGTGAGGACCCCCCTATCCGCCACCTGGGACGCGCCACGTGGGAGTATCACCTCTCCCCCTGCTACGCCTGCGTAGCAGGTTCGTGGCTAGATTAAAGGATTATTAAGGGGAACTCAAAGTGTACGGAAACATGCCGTCACGTTTTCTGGGATTTATTGCATGATGTGTGAATGAGAGTGTGTAAGACGGTGGAGTATGGATCCACGAAGTTGATGATGATGATGCTTGTTGTTTTAAGGGGCCTAACAGCGAAGGTCATCGGCCCCTAATGGTACGAAATGAAAGAACGAAAATTACAAAGGCATCCACTGACCAAAATAAAAATAAAAAATGTCATGAAGAATGAATGGATGGACAGGAACCCAACAAAACACAAAACAAACAAAAACAAAAACCAGTGGATCGGATTCAATAGAGAACGAAAATAACAGTATTACCGACCAAGGTACCACTTATAAAGCACAATGATGCTTGGTGTCTAAAGGGGGTGCAAAATCCACTTCTAAGGCCCCACAGAATGGTACACGCCGCGAGTAAAATAGAACCATGGTATGTGTCATTTTGGGGTATTAATCAGAAGTAGCGAAGACTCACGGTGTTCCACAAAAGATGGTACTACTCACAAGTATTGTACTTCGTACAGGTAACGCAGACCTATGGTGTTTCGCACACAATGGCGTCACTTACAGCCAACGCAAACCGATGAGTTTCCGCACCTAGGGTACTAGTCACGGGTGCCGGTCCCAAGGGCCCCGTGGTGTTCCGCACATAGTGAGTACTAATCACAGGCAACGCAGACCCACGGTGTCGCTCATATAGTGGTACAACTCACAGGCTACGCCCAGACCCGCGGTGTTGCCCACATGGGTACAACGCACGGGTACTGGAATCCACCAGGCCAGGCTTTTTACTGCAACGAATCACAAACATATTTCGTACCATATTAGTGATACTACTCGCAAGTACATGCAACCCATGGTGTTCCCCGCATGATGGTACGAATCAAAAGTAGTTGCATGGTTCTAATTCATTCATCCCTTGGTCGCCCCTTTTAGTCGCCTCGCACGACAGGCAGGGGATACCGTGGGTGTATTATTCGTCTGCCTCCCCCACCCACAGGGGGTGTGTGTTTGGTCCGCGAGAGGTATTTTATTTCCCTCAAGTCCGCCGGCAAGCCGGTTAGGACCCCCCTATCCGCCACCTGGGACGCGCCACGTGGGAGTATCACCTCTCCCCCTGCTACGCCTGCGTAGCAGGTTCGTGGGATCCACGAAGTTGTTGGCGTCATCTTCACGACTATTTTGTATATCTAGGTGGTAAATTAATTATTGATTCACGAGTTCCACGAACGCAGTTTAGTATTTCGAGTTCCGAATATTAGAATAAAATTTCTGTAAAATGTATTATTATTATTATTATTATTATTATTATTATTATTATTATTATTATTATTATTATTATTATTATTATCTAATGAGTTTCTTGCGATGTAGTTTTGTGATATTTCAGTAACTTTCCGATGTTCAGACATGACCGATTGTCAATGTGGCAAGTTCTTAGTTTCAGTTCGTCATATTTATTACAGAGTTGGCCACTTTATTATTCATGTTCATTTTGTGCGCGAGTGCTTTATTTGTGACCAGCGCGATCATTTCTTCAGTTTACGCGACTTTAGGACATGAGATATTATTTGTGTGATTTTGAGTAAGAGAACGCGTTCCTCATCTGAAAGGCCTGCATTTTCTTGATTGTGTGACTTGCCTCGGGTAGACTCTTGAGCGGCGTGTGTAAAGGCTTGGACCCTGTGGTTTGGGTATTGCTGCTTTATTTTGGGAGACGTGGATCTCCACTTTGATCATTGCGCCGTGTGTTGGCGAGGGTGATAAGTTGGCCTACGGAGGAGAGTTTTATTTGAGCGGCCTATACTTCGTGATTTTATTGTTCTGTCCATGTCTCTACGGTCGTGGCAGTTGACAAGAGTTTTTATCGCGACGTTTGTTTCGGATTTTCTTTTACGATAGAACCGCGCTGAGGAATATTTTGTGTCATGCCATCTCTTCCAGGATACAACGTCGAATTAGGTAATGAAAGGTAAAGCCTACTCTGTCAGTTTTTTTATTGTCATTGTGTCCTGTAATTATTTTTCAGGAACCTGTGTTGTATAGGAAGTGTTGCTTAACGTCTTATTATGTTTCCTTTCATTTTCGTTGTGGCTTTAAGTGGATGCGAGTTGCGTGAATGCCGCATGCTTTCCTTGGTGAACCCTGGAAAATATGATATCATGTTTTTGTTTCTTTGAATGTATATATTGCCTTTTATATGATTTTGATTTGTGTGGTTCCAATCCACATTGTTTGTTATGCTCATGAGATTGTTCATGGCTCAAGATGTATATTTTGTGTGCGTAGGATGTTTTACCACTCAGCGTGTTATATATTGTACAGTTAGGTTAGTTTTGTCCCCCCTTTTTGCGCATTAGATCACGTGTTTTCTTAAGGTTAGAGACCCCACTGCAATGTCAAGTGTGCAGAAATGGGGAACGTACTCATCTACAGTTAAAAATGTCAACAAAAAGTAAAGCCAGGAGCGTGGTGCGTGCACGCAAGCCCGTGTGTTAAAATTAATGTTTAAAAACTTAAAAATTTGATTTGATATGATAAGTATGTGTGTCGGCATACTTGTGAATTTGTAAAATATTCTGATTCTCAAGATGGACTTTATCCAGCTGAAAAGGAAAACAACAATCTGAGTCATGTAAATCTGATTATTTGATACGTTGCTATTTTTAAAAAATATTTATCTTGTTTATTTTCAATTAAAAGATTTTCCTCCAAAACTGACGTCATGCTCCGCCTTGCTTTACTGGTAGTTTTAAGTGACCTCAGCGTGTCCATATTTAGTTGTATGTTCCCCATCAAGATCCAGGGTGTAGGGATTTTTAGGGCATTATTTTATCATATTTCGACTGAGCACGCCTGGGATCGGCTGACTAGTCTGGGGCAAGTTACCTTGATGGTAGAAACGAGGAAATGGAGGTGAGCTGCATGTACAGTTTCAACCACATACCAGCCCTCCTGCCATCTTTAAATTTTTCCCAGTACCGGGAATCGAACTCGGGCCCCCGAAGACGGCAGCTAATAACAATAACCGTTACGCTACGAAGGCGGACAGAACAAATGATAATAGAATTAGACAACACCAGCAAAGAAGCGGGCCTTACAATGAATCCAAGAAAAACAAAGTTGATGACCAAAGCATTGGAAACTCCAATTAGCGTAAATGGAGAAACACTGGAATACCCAGAGGAATATAGACACCTTGGCCAGAACATAACATTCTCAAACTGTTCAGAGAAAGAGGTCAAACGGCGAACAGGACAAGCATGGAAGAGGCTCTGGTCTCTTAAGTTCATACTGACTAACAAGACTCAGAAACACACCCTTAAGGTTGAAGTGCTAGAAAAATGTGTGATACCGGTCCTACTATATGGATGCTAAACCTGGGCACTAACACTAAAGCAAAGGCAAATGATCTAGATATGCCAGCGTAAAATGGAAAGAAAAATACTCCAGGTCTCACTGAGAGACAGAATATTTTTTTTTTTGCTAGGGGCTTTACGTCGCACCGACACAGATAGGTCTTATGGCGACGATGGGATAGGAAAGGCCTAGGAGTTGGAAGGAAGCGGCCGTGGCCTTAATTAAGGTACAGCCCCAGCATTTTCCTGGTGTGAAAATGGGAAACCACGGAAAACCAACGGAGACAGAATACGGAACGAAGATATACGAAGGAGAACCGGCATGAAAGACGCTCTGACGACAGCCGATCAGCTAAAATGGAAATGGGTAGGACACGTATCGGGACTGGACCAAAATCGATAGACTCACAAAATGACAATGTGGGATCCCAGAGAAGGAAGACGGAACGTGGGAAGGCAAAGAACTGGATGGGTAGACTGGTTTGCGGGATGGGGAGGGAATCAATGGACAAGAACAGCAAGGATAAGGCAAGAGTCGAAAGACCTAGGAAAAATTGTGTGCAGAGATCACTAACCTTACGGGATACACATCTCCACGAAGAGGAAACCGCGATAGTCATCTTCTGATCAGTCGGGAAAGTAGCAAGACTGTTGTCAAATAGACTTTAAGACGTTTGCATGAAATAGTGATCTGATAAAGTCATCACGGAACAAATAGTGACAAGAGGACATGCACTTGTAAAGTATTTCATAGAGAATGTCCAACGGAGGATAAGCTCAAGAACCTAAAAGAAACGTCTACAACATTCGGAGGAGAAGCTATGGAAGAACGAAGTGTACAAGGGCACGCTGTCACCAAGAAGGAATCTCAACCCTCCCTGGGGAAAAACTGAAGAACTGTCAATAATGTAACATTGCGTTTTCCCGCATTGTTGATCTCGAAAAACACAACTGCATCCACTCGGAGGTGAGACTACACAAGTGTACAACATGCAGTAAAACGCTCTCACGAAAAAAACTAGGAAATAACCAATATAATAATGCTCTTCAGGACCTGCTCCCCTGATGAGTTAAACTGAGCACTGTCCCTGCATTGCAGGACACCGTAGCCCTTAGGGGGATTCACACGGCTATTTATTTATTTAGTTTGTATCAGATCTGGAAACCTTGTTTAAAGAAATGGAGATAAAGGAAAACTTATTGTTATAAAGTATTATCGGACGGAATAGTTATCTTGTTTGGATTTGAGTTCTGCTGTTCCTTGTACTCCTGACACAGTATGAGAAACGCTTCGCTGTTGGATGCGAGTGACTGGTGTTGTAAACTGTTCCTAGTGCCGCTAGTTACGCTATATTCTACATCTATGAGACTGATTACGATGGACGTACTGACAACACTTCTCGTCGTACTACCTGAGCCCGAACAGTAGAGGATCTATTGTTGGTGACAAAACGAACGGTTTCATTACTACGACATCACCGAATTCTACTACCTCCTTTTCAAAGAAAATTGTATTATGTTTTTCCACTCTCTCATCAACCCGGTGGTGGGCTTTTGAGGGAGGGGGGGGGGGAGAGTTGTAACAGTGATAATGATGTTTGTTGCTTAAGGGGTCTAACATCTAAGGTCATCGGCCCCTATTGGTACCAGATGGACGACATGAGATGATAATTAAAATTTTAAGATGTATCCACTGACCAGAGTTAAAAAGAAATGGTGATGAAAAATGATTATGAGATTAAAACAATCAGTGCATCCAATTCGCAATGCCTTACTTTCTGATAAAATTATATGGAAAAGTACAGGTGAAAATGGAATAAGGCATTGCCTGGAAGTACAGATATATTATTCGCGCACTCGGGAATCACATGCCAGCAATAAAAAATCGCTCTCACTAAAGTTCGTCCTGCGAGTATATCCGACAGAAAAAGGACGTTGAAGAGTGGCAATCTGACAACACTGTAACCACATGCAGGGTAACTAATTAGAACATTTTGCACTATACGGGGCACGAGCGACTCGCTGCTGGCTAGCGAGACGGGAGTCTCATTACGCGCACGTAGCGAGATCAGGGCGTGCGCCAGCCAGTACTTGCAAAACGCTCTCTCTCTCTGAAAGAATGAATAGAGAACAGGCACGCGGCACGTGATCAAAGATTTAAGTCAGAGAGAGGTCCTTACCTAGTTGTGTCAACTCGTGAAAATATAATTCTCTGTGTGTTTCCCTGCATATCCATTGGTGCCAACAGAGAGCCTTCAGCTGTTAATAATAATAATAATAATAATAATAATAATAATAATAATAATAATAATAATAATAATAATAATAATTGTACCGGGCGGTACACCCCCGCGCCGTTAATTCAAACCTTGCGCCAGTTGGAACTCCTCTACTGGAGGAAACCTGAACTTTAACTACTGTGTTAATTCTCAAGTTTCTCAGAAGATGTCCCTACTTGAAAATTTTGAAGTTTCTGAACTGTGTCGTTTTCGATGTATTTCTGTTTTGCCTGTAGTAAGAAGTGTGAACATTCTCTTCTAGAGGACACTACTGAAGAATTACAATGGTGCACCCTAGTGCGAAGTGAAAGAACTATTTTTTGGAGAAATTTTGAGTTCAAAAGTTTGTTCCTTGTTAAATTTCTTTCTGTTATTGTTTAAGTTGGCTGTATAACCCTGCTCTTTCCCCTTGTTTTGAATTTACCAATCCCGAATTTCTCGAATTAATTTTCCACCAATAATGTGTTTCTTCTTCATCTTGTGTAGGGGTTTTCTTGGTTAACCAATAAATGATTGTGGGCGGGTGTTCTCATTCCTGAAACGCCTCGAACTTTCCACGAGGGTATATAAACTGCTGATTTTCGGGTCTCCGTGCCACTTCAGTAACAGCTATCAGTGTGTAAAGTACGTAGCAGGGGGCGGGAAGCGCCTCTTTCTTCGGGCAGCAGTTCAACCACAAGGTAATGGCCTTTTAATAACTTATTTTCTTGCTAGCTCAGCAGTTTAACTCTCGGGGCAGGTCCGAAGCCTTTTCCATGTAACTTTCCTCTAAAATGTAAAGACACTCGGTATCAATTCTTTCTGTTTAAACTACAAATTGGGATAGAGAGTGCTTAACCCTCTCGAGCTTCCACTCATATTGCTTCGAGGTGAACTTATTTTCTCAACCGTTTCTTCTAGCGTAATGTAAATTGTCTTCTCATATAAGTCACCTCTTTAGTATGGGATTAGCCCTTGCATTAACGGCCTAGTGCCAAGTAGGTTTTAAACAAAATGTATTAGGAGTGCAGCTTCGCCTCCTTTCAAATTGGTATTGTCGAGGCCATGTAATATTTCTGTTTCTTCACTTAATAGGCCCCAGTAGGTTGGGTATCTTTTCACCCCTGTGTCTATGTCCTTGGAGGACAGCTTGAAAGTCGAGTTTGGTGTGGCCTTTGATAGGCTTAAACTTTGAGAGCGGATTGCTCTTTTGAAATTGATTTTGGGTGCCTCGAGGAGGCTTTATTTTGTAATTGGGAGCAAGTGCTCCTGAACATGATTGGGGTCTTCTGCCCTTTTGTCGAATCTTGTTTTTGGGTAAAGTTGGGCTAATTGCTCAAGAATTGTGAGTCCGGGGCTCGAAGCCCAAATCCTGTGAATACTGTAATTGTACATTTGTTGCCTTGCTACTCTGTACCTGCCATTCTTGTTATTTCTTGATTTTGCTAAGAAAATATAACCTTGTTAAATTTTATCTTAACTTTAATTTCGTATTTTGAGACCTGTTCACCCCCGCACCTTCTTTCACCTCTGCACATCCACGGAAACTCCGTAACAAGTGGTAGCAGAGCGTGGTTGAATGGGTCTCAATTTAGCCCCTTTTGACGGCTAAACATTGCTTTGATTCGAACTCTAACAATTTTCTCAGTTGCTGGAATTTTTTGATTTTTCCCTTTTTCAAAATTGTTCTGTCATCATGTCCGGCCCACGCGAAGTTCTTCATCCCTTCTATTTGCGTAAAGAGGAATTAACTTATGAATTATCTCTCAGAAACGTTCAATCTGGAGGCACGATTGCAGTCGACTCCAATAAGCTAAAAGATTCCCATGATTTGCCTATTACCATCCCGATTTTGGGAGAAAAAGAGATTGACGACGCTCTCTCCACGATCGATAACAATACTACTGAGCTAGCATCTGTAGTTAGTTTTTTGAAGTAAGTGATCCATCTCCTAATCAACTCAAAAGAGTACAGGCTAGGTTGTACCACTTTTATAATAGGGTGTGTGATCTATTGTCTCTGAAGTTAAATGACCTTCAGGGTAAGGAAGCTAGTGCCCTTGCTGAAAACTTGCCCGAAAAGTCTAGTAAAGTTAGTCAGTTGTTATCTGGACCTGCCATCCCTAAAGTCGACCAACCTATGGTAGTAAATACTGTTAGTGGGGAGGACTCCTCGAAAGAGGAAGGAAGTAGTACTGAGGCGACTACCCAACGTACATCTGCCCCAGTAGAAACTATGTCAGATCGTCGCAAGTCCATTCCTCCCTTTGTGTTAAATAATGCTCCTTCCGAATCTGCTTCTCCGCCACTTAGGCCCCTCCCGACTACGTCTCCGGGTTTCAGCAGTTTACCCCATCCATTACCAATGTTGCTCAGAGGTATTTCTAAGTTTTCTGTTAATACTACCAGTGAAGTTATTTCATTCTTAAGGTTTTTAGTTGAATTTCAGGATCATGCCCTTGTTTTTTCTCTTTCTCCATGTCAGATTTTGCAAATCATCTATCCCTATGCAATTGGTATTCTCTCAGACAAAATAGTAAGAGCCATTGCCGAGCAATCATCTATTGAAGACTTCCACGCCCACTTGCTAGCTAACTTCATCCCGGCTAGGGCAAGGTCCTCACTTATTCAGAAGTACTATTATCGTGTACAGCGGTTGGATGAAAACTTGGCAGATTTCATCCAAGATATTAAGTTCTATACTAGGGTGTTTGCTCTTCACTTCCCTGAAGATCAGATTGATGATGATGATGATGATACTTGTTGTTTAAAGGGGCGTAACATCGAGGTCATCGGCCCCTAATGGTACGAAATGAAACGACAAAGTAAAAGTTCAAAATTATCCACTGACCAAAATAAAAAATGTTATGAAGAATGAATGAACGAATGAATGAATGAATGAATGAATGAATGAATGAATGAATGAACATGAATTTAAAACAATCAGTGGATCCGACTCAAAAACCTATCATAGTTAATAGTATTACTGACCAAGGGACCACTTCCAAAAGCAAATCGAGGATGCTTGGTGTCTAAATGTGTCCAAAATACAAGTCAAAGGCCCCTCAGAATGATACTGATCGCTAGTAATGTAGAACCATGGTATCTGTCCTGTGGCGGTACTAATCAATGGTAGCAGAGACTTGCGGTATTCCACACATTATTGTACTACTCAAAGCTTATGAAATTCGACATTAATACAGACCTATGTTTTTCTCACTCTGCGGCGCCATTCACAGGCAACGCAAACCTATGATGTCCATCACATAAGAGTACTAACCACAGGGACCTCTCCCAATTCCGTGGTGTTCCTCATAGAGTGGGTACTAATCACAGGTAAGGCAGGTCCATGGTAGCTATCATCCCATGGTCCCGCTCATATGGTGGTACTAATCACAGGTACTGCAAAAGCCGACCGCGCGGTGCTCCTGTGTGCTACTAATCACAAACCTATTTCGTACTTAATATAGTGGTACTACGCACAAGTAAAAGCGACCCTTGGTGTTCTCCGCGTGGTGGTACTAATCACATGTAGTTGCATGGTTCGAATACAATCATCCCTTGGTCGCCCCCTTTAGTCGGCTCTCACGACAGGCAGGGGATACCGTGGGTGTATTATTCGTCTGCCTCCCCCACCCACAGGGGGTGTGTGTTTGGTCCGCGAGAGGTATTTTATTTCCCTCAAGTCCGCCGGCAAGCCGGTTAGGACCCCCCTATCCGCCACCTGGGACGCGCCACGTGGGAGTATCACCTCTCCCCCTGCTACGCCTGCGTAGCAGGTTTGTGGGAAGATCAGATTGTACAGGCTATTTTGGAAGGTATTTCACCATCCTATAGGTCATATTTGTGTTTCGCGGCGTGCCCGCAAACCTTCTCGGAACTTGAAGATTTGGCCGTCTCAGCGGAAGGAGTTAGATACGCCGATTCCTTGTGTGTCGCGAAAGAACCCCCTCCTTCTTTTAGTAATCCTCGGCCTCCACCTCGCCGACCAGTCACACCCCGTAAATGTTATGCTTGCGGGTCGCCTGACCATCTTCGCAATAAGTGTCCATTGATCAAATCTAGTAGGGCAAATAATGGAGCTGGTTCATCACAAGGCTGTTTTAAATGTGGGGCTTTCTCACATATCGCCAAGAATTGCCCAAATTTGAATAGCACCCCCTCCTGCTCAACTTCTGGTGCAACTTCCACCAATGCCAATAAGAATAAGTGACTAGTGGCTTCGGCTGAGTCGACTAATCCAGCTTCCCGAGGCTCAGCCCCTGGTAAGCAGGTCGAAAATTCAGGGAAATGTCAGTCTTCTAATCTATCATTTGAAGGCCCTAGAGAATGTCTTAGGATTGCGGCGGATACCCACGCACCTATTCCTTTTCTTAAGATTGAATTAAATAATGAACCTGTAACAGCTCTTTTAGATTCAGGCAGTGTTTGTTCAATAATTTCGGCTCAATGGTATTCAAAATTGAAATCTATTTGTAAACTTCCTGACTACTGCTCATCTCCTGTTCAATATGTTTCGGCTAATTCTTCTCCATTAGAAATTTTAGGCTCTTTAACTCTTTATAGGTCTTTGGGATATTATCTTCCCACCTCGTATATACGTAACGGTTTTAGGGAGATTATTTTCCCGGCTGTTTCAGAACATGCAGTTCCACTTGCTAGTGTAAAAGGGCTGCACAGTTTCTTTTCAAACTTAATAACCTGATTGCTACTACCACCTAGATCACTAGGTGGGAAGTATATATCCCAGTGGTTCCTAGCGCGCGTGCAGTGGCAGTCTCATTGGTTCGAGCTGCAGTGAAACGGTGTTTGTAGGAAGAAGGTGTGGAATACTGAAGACAGAAGACTTCCAAAGGTTAGTATATAATTCGGAAATGCAGTTTATCATGATTTATTCAAGGATAAAATCTGTTTGTGCCCCAGATATAATAATGACCCATCCGCTGTGTCATTCAGAATACCAATAACAGAATCAATGGTAATTTCATAGTTTCTCTGCAACTTAGTAAGATGCTATTTCAAAATTATTTATATATTTTCAAACTTACTACAATTCTGTATTCTAAAACTGTTTTAAGTTTCCCCTTATGACGATAGACAAGGATGTTATAGTCACTTGCACTTAGTCAGTACTTGGGTTTTATGTAAGATCTAGGCCTAATTTTGGTTTGACTGTATTTGTGCTGTTTAGTCTTCCTAATAAGTGGCTTCAAATCATAAACATTAGTAAAGCTTGTTTCATCTAATAGTAGCTTGGTAATAATAATAATAATAATAATAATAATTTAATACAGTATTTTGCTGGAATTATGTAGGTTGATTACTACTGCTCTGAACTTGGAAGCAAAGATTGAAGTCTGGCTGGATGAAATATCCAAAGAACAAGCTCTGGACTTGGAGGAAGGTGGGGACTCTGATGGTGAAGACCATGTCCAGTACTATGGTAAGCAAAAACAAATATCAACCCACACAACCTATTATGTTTGGAAATCCTATACATGGTGTCTTATAGGTTCATGTTTTTTTTTGGCAGGTCAAGAAGTCTAGAAGATGGTGGCTCAAGATTTTTTATTACTTCCTGGACAGTACGATTGTCAGTTCATACAAAGTGTACAAAGCGAAAATGAAAGAGAAGAAAACAAAAGGTACGTCACACCTTAAGCTTAGGTCACAACTAGTAAATGAACTGATAAAGGTCATTTTCGAGCAAGAAGCGCCCTGGTTATTCCCCAGCGAACGGGCATAGAAGGTGGACAAACAGATCTGTTGAGCAAGCAACGATCGAAAATACGGTGAGATTATCAGATATCGGCAGCCTGAGCTAATAAAAACATACCGCCGCAGTGCACAATGTAGTACTGAGCAGAAGGAGAAATGCAGTAACATGAAATGTAATGCTGCATTATGTAAATCATGCTTTGAACCATTTCACAAATCACAGACAGTGCTTTCAAAGTTTTCTACATCCAAACTAAATTAAATTTGAGAGATTTCATTATCATTTATTATTCCATAGGCCATGTAGTATGCTATGTTATTGTATTATGTTGATGTCAATAACGTAATTAATACGTAATGAGCGCCTTATCATAAATATTTTTAAGTGGGAAATTATTATCCCACTGCCCACCCATAAACATTACCTATCTGGAACGGTCAGTGGGATAATAATTTCCCACCCCATATTTTATGAAATAGGGTGTAAATCCATAAAATAGTTGTACATCCCTTGTCATACATATATTTCAAGTACAAATTAACCATATTTTTTTTAATACCCCCAGTCTTTTGCCCTATAAAGGGTTAAATGTCAAAATTCGTATTTTTAAATTTACTTGGAAAGTTAAATTGTTTGTGGCCAAGCACTTGTCTTGCCCCATTATATTGGGAGCTGACTTCATTTCTCACACTGGTCTTGTGCTCGATCTTCAGAGTAGGTCGTGCACTTTCAAATTTGCGTCTAATTGTAAAATCCCATTATTGAAATGTAATTCTGCATCATGTTCATCTATTTCGCCTACCCAGGATGAGATGTTGTTAGACCTTAGACACCTACCTGAGGAGCAGGCTGATAGTATTCGCAAGTTGTGTCAGTCGTTTCCAGAGGTGTTCTCTGATACTCTTGGCGTTACTGACCTGATCGAATACAAAATTGAGGTCACGGATTCGATTCCTGTCCGTTTTCCACCTTATAGGCTATCTCCACCTAAAATGAAGGCTTTGAAAGAAATCATCGATCAGATGATAAAGGATGGTATTATTAGGCCCTCTAAGTCGGCGTATTCTTCGCCTATTTTTCTAGTCCCGAAACCCCAAGGTGGCTTCAGGTCTGTCATTGATTATAGGGCTCTCAATCGGAAGGTGGTGTTACAATCTGTGCCCCTTCCTGACCTTCATTCTTGCTTTTCGTGGTTTCGTAAAGCTAAATTCTTCACCATCTTGGACCTGAATCAGGCCTATAATCAAATTCCCCTAGCGGAAGTGTCAAAAAATCTTACAGCGTTTGCCACAGATTGGAATTTGTATGAATACAACCGCGTGCCTTTCGTGCTCCCCACGGGAGCAGCTGTACTCACTAGACTGCTAGATAGGGTCTTCTCCGACATCAAATTCGAGTACTTGTACCACTATCTTCATGATGTCGTCGTATTTTCGGACACTTTTGAAGAACATCTAGATCATCTAAAGGAAGTTCTCAATCGCCTTCGTAAGGCTGGGTTAACTGTGAAATTGTCCAAGGTCGCCTTCGCTAAACCCTCCATGTCATTCCTAGGGCATATTGTCTCGCCCGATGGGGTTGCTGTCGATCACTCTAGAACACAAACCATCCGTGATTTTAAACCTCCCAAGGACATCAAAGGTATCGCCAGGTTCATTGGTATAATGAATTTCTTCAGGAAGTTTATTCCTAACTTCGCTAATAGAGCGGCGCGAGTCACGAGCGAGACATCGGGAAGTGCGGACGTGTGAATGAGCTGAGGTGCGCAATATGGGAATAACGATACAGCAATACAGGCTAAGAATTGGAAGATGGCATGGTGCAAGGCAGTGTTGGAAGGAAGGTGGAGTTGAGAGAGGAAGAGAAAATAGTGGTTATAAAGGACTGTTGGAGATTATGTTGTGTGCGACGGTTATTGCGACGCTGCTGGTGGTAGGAGGTATAGAAAAAAATCCGGGTCCAAACCAGGGACCGTTCGGCTGGGAGGAGCTTGAAGAGATCAAGAGAGTGGTGAAGGAAGCAAGCAAAGGAGAAGAAATTAAGGAAATGATGCAGGAACACCAGGCAACCCAAATGAAGGAGATGAAGGACTTAAAAAGTTTTATAAAAGAAGAAATTGGAGGTGTAAATGACAAGTTAGCGGAGATAGAAGATGAGGTAGGGAGCTTGAAAAAGAAGGTGGTGGTACTGGAAGAGGAATTAACAGCAATGAAGAGAGAAGTGAGGTTAGCGAGGAACGAATCAGCAAGAAAAAATGTGTTTGTGTATGGTGTACCTGAGGAAGGAACAGAATCAAAAGTGGAATTAGTATTGAAAGTGGTGGACATAGTTTCGAACAAAATGAAGATAAACTTTTCTGAAGTTGATATAGATGATATATATAGAGTGGGAAGGAACAAGGGACATAGGCCGGTGAAGTTAAGATTAATATCAACCCTGATGGCTGATATACTTCTGAGGAATGCTGGAAATTTGAAAGGATCGAACATTTATTTGAAGGCTGAGATAGAGAAAGAAGACAGGATGCGGTCGGATGTCTATAAGCGGCATATGTGGCGTGCTAGAGCGCAGGGATTGCGAGTCAAGATAGTGGGGAGGTGTCTGGTTACTTCAGGCAGAAATTGGTCGCGATCGTGGACACAGGAGGAACTGCTGAGGATGGAAAATTGTGAGGAGGAAATGAGTTGCAGAAATCGAGAGCAGGGCGACATCAGTACGGAGAAGGAAGAGAGAAGAGGGGACTGCGGTGTCAGCGGGCAGGTAGCGAAGACAGCAGAGTCCTTGGTGAGTCAGAACAGCCCAGGAAGGGGTGAATCAACAAGTAGGACACTAGACCGAAGTGAAGTGGATACAGGTAGTGAAGAGGTGACGGGAAGGGAAAGGAGTCAGGGTAGTGACTCAACCTCCCCGAATAGGAATAATGCAGAAATAAACCTGGAGAGAAAGCAGGTGTTAAATAAGGCGAGATCCTTAAGCTTAAAAGATCTATGGGGTGGGAAAAAAGGCTCTGGCACGGAAAAGGGGAAGGATGGGGGTGAGAAGAAAGAGAGGGGTGGGGTGGAGCCAAAAGGAAGAATTACGAGAAGTAAGGGGGGAAGTGGTGAAATGCAGAAGTATAGGGAGGGAGGGGGAGGAAATAAATAACTAGATATGGTGATAGGGATGCTGAATATTGAGGGGTTGATGGGGAAGTTAGGGAATAAGGAAATTGTGGATTTAGTGAAAGATTTTGAGATTATTGCTCTAGTAGAGACGTGGTTAGGGAAGGGGGTTGAAATTACATGGGACGGTTATAGAGTAGTTAACGTGTTAAGGAAAAAAATAGGGAAGAGGGGCCGAAACCCAGGGGGCATAGTAGTTTTAATAAGAAATGAGATAGCTGAATGGGTGGAGACGTTACAGACTAGGATAGAAGGGGTAGTGTGGTTGAGAGTAAAAATGGGGAAGGGGGCAGCGGAAGCAATTTGTCTGGCACTGCTTTATAACCATCCGAGCGATTCAGTGTATGCAAATAAACATTTTTTTGACGAACTGATTGAAGAAATAAACACAATTAAAGGAATGTATGTAGAAGATGGGATGATTTTATTGGGGGATTGGAATGCGAGAGTGAGCAATAGAGTACCGGTATACGAGAAAGAAGTAAAAGTAGACGGGGTACTGCAAAGGAAGAGTAAGGATAATGTTGTAAATAGTTATGGAGAAAGGTTATTAGAGTTATGTGCTCTAGAACATTTATTTATTTTAAATGGGTGGATGAAGGGGGATAGTGTGGGAGATTTGACGTATATTACAACAAATGGAGGGAGTGTGGTGGACATAGGAATAAGCTCAGAGATAGCGTTAAGGAGAATAATAAGTTTTGAGGTGTTAGAATATGGGTTGACAGAACATATGCCTATCAAAATAAAATTGAGAACATTGGTCGCTGATGAGAAGGGAAAGATGGAGAAAAGTAAGGAGAGGTATAGGAATGGAGGATGGAAGTATGTATGGGATGATAATACTAAAGAGAAATTAAGACGGCATTTGCAAGAGGAGGGAGATATATTAAGGGTAGGAATTGAAAGGGCGGTAGAAGGGAATGATATGGATAACGTGCTAAAATTAATTGAACTCCCTGTATGGAGGGTGGGGAAGAAAGTGAGGAGAAGGGTAGAGGGAAAAAAGAATAAAATGAATGGATGGTTTGATGAAGACTGTACGAGAAAACGTGAGGTTGTAATGAGAGCCCTAGCGGAGTTTAGGAAGGAGGGTGTGCAAGAAAAAAGGAAGGAATATTGTAAATTGAGAAGGGAATATAAGGAGGTATTGAATAAGAAGAAAAGAGGATGGAAGGAGGCGGAAGCTGAAAAAATAAATATATATTGTAGAGAGAAGAAATTTGAGAGAATTTGGGAGTCAATAAACAAGATTAGAAGAACGAAACCGGAGGGGAAGGGGGATAAAATAGGAGAAAACGAGTGGGTTAGGCATTTTAAAAGGCTTTTAGAAGGGGAGAGGAAATTGGGTAGAGAAATAGACAAGTCACAAATTGGAAGGGAACTGGAAGTAGGCATTACAATATTGGATGGGGAGATAACAAGGCAGGAGGTAATTACAGTATTAAAAAATGCTAGACCCAAGGCTGCAGGAGGTGTGAATGGTATTTCCAATAGTGTATGGAAAGAGGTAGGGGCAAATGAACCGATGTTGAGAGGGATTGTGAAATTCTTTAATAGGTTGCTGGAAACGGGGAAATTTCCTAGAGAATGGAGGAAGGGGGTATTATGCCCTATTTATAAAAATAAAGGAGCTAGTAGTGATCCAAACAACTATAGAGGAATTACACTCCTAGACTCGCTATCAAAGGTGTACACAGGGGTTTTGGCGAATAGGATAACAAATTGGGCGGAACAGTACGGTAGGATATCTGAGTTCCAAAATGGATTTAGGAAAGGATGTAATACAGTTGATAATGTTTGGATTCTGGACACTTTGATTACAAAGTATGTGAGGATAGCAGGGCGTAAATTATTTATAGCAGCGATTGATTTAGAAAAAGCCTTTGATACGGTCAGTAGGGAGGCGCTATTTTTGAGATTAGGGGAGGTTGGAATGTCGAAAAAAATGAGGGTGGCAATTGAAACTATTTATGAGGAAGTGTTTGTGATGATTAAATTGCAGGATGGAAGGTTGAGTAAGTGTTTTGAGTCAAAAAGCGGGGTGAGACAGGGTTGTAAGCTATCCCCGATATTATTTATATTATTTATAAATAATATTTTAGAGGGTCATGGTGGAGACGCATGGCAATGCCCTTGGGTAGGGAAAATGGAGGTTCCGGGGTTGCTATTCGCGGATGACCTATTGATTTTGGCTTTGACGGCAAATGGCTTGCAAAAAGGGTTGGACAAGGTAGTTGAATATACTAGGAAATGGTCTCTCAGAGTAAATGTAAGAAAGACTCAGATAATGGTGTGTAGGAAAAGGGGTGGGAGAAAGAATAAGGAAGTCTGGAGGCTTGAGCAGGAAGAAATTAAACCAGGGGGGAAAATTGAGTACCTAGGTGTAATAATTAGTAAGAATGCTTCTTGGAAAAATCAGTGTAAGAAGGCAAAACTTAAAGGAAGAGGAGCGCTTGCTGTAGTAGGAGTATTAGAAAAGAAATTTCCAGACGTTAAATACAAAATTCAGAAAACGGTGTTTAAATCACTGGTAATGGGCAAAATGCTATTTGGGGTTGAAGTATGGGGAATGGAGGAAGGCAGGAGTGAACTAAGCCAGGTGGTGGCGAAATTTAGCAAGATCATGATGGATCTACCGAGTTGTACTGCCAATGCCGGGGCCAGATTAGTCTGTAAAGAATCGATAGAGGTTGAAATTGCTAAGAGGGTGTTCAAGTACTGGATGAGATTGGAGGAAGGGAAGGGTGGGGCGTTAGTACAAGAAACGTTGAATTTTCAGAAAGGTATGACGAATGAAGGTTACTGGGTGAATAAGTGCAAAAAATGGTTACAAAAGATTGGATTGGGGGTATATGGAGAGGTCTGGGGGGATGGTAGGAATAAATGGGTATGGGAAAGGATAAAGGGAAGACTACTAGATATTGAAAGACAGAGCTTAATAGAGGAATGTAGAGAGAGAGTCTCTTTATCAGTATTAAATAAATTGGTGGAAGTAATAAACCCGAAAACGGAGTTTGAGGGTAGAAGGGATAAGAGAGGTTTGTATTGGTGGGTATTGGGTCTTCCGAGGAATAGGGGGTGGGTTGGTAGTGAGAATAGGGATAGATGTGTGTTATGTGGAGAGAAGTGGGAGGACCTGCATATTTTTAATCAATGCCGACCTTTGGCGGAGATAAAGATCAAACTACTAAGTAAGAAGGAGCTGCATATGGTAGGGGAAAGCTATAAGATAACATCTTGGTTATGTAGAGAGTGGGAGAAAGGAACGAATATAGCGAAATTCTTAAATGTGGCCAGAGCTATATTTATAAAGAAATTGAGGGAGTAACAGGGGTTGTGCAGATAATGTGGTTCGTGCTGAGGGAGAAAGGGGGAAGGCATTCTGCTCAGAGGAATGGATATCCGCCCTGAGCAAATGCGGGAAGGGTATCATGGTAATCATGATATCAGAAGAGGGGGCTGTAGTGTTAGGGGAAAGGGGGAGAACACCTTGCCCTGTGGAAAGGTGATCCGCCTGGGGCAAAGGGAAAGCCTGAGAAAATTAGGTAAGCGTTGAGAAAAAGGGAGGTTGAGTAGGTTTGAGGGTAGTGTAAAGCTTAGTAAAAAAAAAAACGAGTTGACTGAGTGAACTAATGGACTTGGAATGGAGTACTGTCTGTTGGTGTGTAAATGAGGAGTGAAAAAAAATGGATTGTTTAAGTGTATTTGTGTGAGGAGGGAGTATAAAGAAGGTATATGTGATAGAATTGTAATAGATTAAGTGGGAATGTAGTTAAGGAGAAAATGTTGGCAGTATGGAAATTATGAAAGTAGGTAAAAAAAAAAACTCTTTTAAAAAGAATTTAAATGGTGTAGATGCCTTGATGAGGGGTGTAAAAATTGAGGGATTCTTGATGTTTATGTATTAAGTTTAATAGGATGGAAGAAATGGGATCTAACAGTTTGATGTAATTGAGGTGTTGTAGACTGAGAAGACGGAGTGAACTAATGGATTTGGAATGGAAACTGTTTGTTTGTGTGTAAGTGAAATGTTTAAAACAAAAAAGTCAAATTGTTTTAAGTGCGATATAAAATGATTGTTAGTTGATGTTTAAGTCTGAAGCTTAATAAGGTGAATCGGTTTGATATATGAAGTGTGGTGCGGTAGGTGGAGAAGACTGAGTGAACTAATGGACTTCGAATGAAAAAAGTTTGTCTGTGTAAAAAAAAAAAAGTGTTAATTGTTTTAGGTGCGTTGATGAGGGATTTTAAATGGTTGTTAGCTGATGTTTAAGTCTTAAGTTTTTATAAGGTGAGATGTAAATAGCGGGAGTAGTGCGTGAGAGGTGAGGGTGACGTATCAAGGGAAGAGGGAGGGGTGGGGGACTTGACCCCACTCCAAAGAAGATAGACTTGAGCATGTCCGCACGGAAATGAAAAGGATAGGGAAGGTAGTGTGCTGACAAGGGACAAGAGTATGTGTGACGTACATAGCGGAAGTGTGTTGCAGGCCACCTGTTGGGTCTGGTTTCAGCCAGGGTGGCTTGTAACACATGATAAGGAAAGGAACACAGTGTTTGTCAGCGAGGGTCGGTGAGATACGATACCAGTTCTCACGTGGCAAGGCTGGTGGCTGCTGTAGACGGGTTGGTGGGCGTGTGTTCCATGCCAGGGCTGTTGCAGCGACCAGTCTAATTATTTTTTTTTTTTTTTAGGTGGTAGTTAGGGGTTGGGCTTTGGGTAGTTAGTAGTGCGGTATCGTCCTGCATGTGTGCTGGCTATCCGCGTACGTGTGGGATGATACTGAGCAGATGTAGAGGTAGTAAATGTAGTTAAGTAGTTTTAAGAGATATGTAGTTGTTATTATTGCTTGTTTTCCTTTGTTTCGCTCTGTCTGTCTTTATTGCCTGTAAGCCGATGGTATACACTAGGGTGGGCAATAAAGATATGTATGTATGTATGTAATAGAGCGGCGCCCTTGAACCTTCTTCGTAGGAAAGGCATCAAATTTGAGTGGGAATCTTCTCAACAAGCCGCTTTTGAAGACCTGAAATTAGCTCTCTGTAACGCCCCTGTCCTTGCTATGCCTGATTTCTCGAAGAAATTCATCGTCCAAACCGACGCGTGGTCGTCGGCGGTAGCTGAAGTCCTTCTTCAAGAGACTGAACTAGGGAGGCGACCCACCGCCTATGCGTCTAGGACTCTATCGGCTCAAGAAGCCAAGTATTCCATCTATGAGCTCGAAGGATTGGCAGTCTTATTTGCCTTAGAAAAGTTCCGTCTCTATCTGGAACATGTCAAATTCGACCTGGAGACGGATAATCAAGCCTTAAGCTGGGTCTTAGGTAGGCCGCGTCGTACTGGTCGTATAGCCCGTTGGGCCATCCGAATTTCTGCCTTCCAATTTGATGTTAGGCATATCAGAGGTACTGAAAATGTTGTTGCAGACGGACTCAGCCGTATGTTTTCCAACGACGTCGAGACCCATGAACCGGTCGATAGTTCATCACCTCCCGAGTCCATACTATCTGAGGTTAATGCCATCTTAACAGATTCTCCCATGCTCTTTAGGGACATTGAGAAATATCAACGTGAAGATCCGACGCTGGCTCCGATAATGGAAACCCTTTCTTCTGGGGAACATGTTGTCCCTTATGTCTTGAGGAATGGTGTTCTACGTTGCCCTTCGAGGCATGATAAGACGATGAAAGTTGTCGTCCCAACTGTTCTTGTACCTATGATCTTCAAGTACTATCATGAGACCCCATTGGGGGGCATCTAGGCATCTTTAAAACTCGTGAAAAGATTCGTGAAAGGTTCATCTGGAAGGGTATGGACGGTGAAATCCGTGAACTAGTAAAGGCTTGTAAATCTTGTTTGCTTAGTAAACCAACCATGTCCACCAAGGTAGGCCTTTTGTCTTCTCATCAAGCGTCGCGCCCTATGGAACGCCTGTATATTGATTATGTAGGACCCTTCCCCCAGTCAAAGGGGAATGCCAACAAGTTCATCTTTGTATGTGTACATGGTTTTACAAGATTTTCCTGGTTATTTCCGACTAAGTTGGCTACCGCTCAGTCCACCATTACTTGTCTAAATTCTATCTTTGCTTCTTTTGGTCCGTGTCAATATATTGTGTCTGATAATGCTAAGGCTTTCACATCTAATCTATTTCGTAAATTCTGCTTTGACCTGTCCATTTCTCATGTGACAACTTCTGCTTATTACCCTCAACCATCTCTGGCTGAACGGGTTAATCGTAATCTGAGGTCCGCGTTGATTGCCTATCATCATGAAGATCATTCTAGGTGGGACACGTCCCTGCATTAGTTAGCTTTTGCTTTGAATTCGGCGGTTCATGAATCTCATAAATTTACTCCAGCTTCGCTGATGTTCAAGTTTGTTCCCAGCACGCCGCTCTCTAACCTCTGGTCTCTGAGTGATATTCTACCTGAGACAATAGATCCAGATAACATTAAAGATCTTTGGAAGAAGGCTAAAGCCAATCTTAAAGTGTCCCATGAAAAAGTTAGGGAAAGATATGATCGTGGACGGAGACCCACCCTTTTGAAGGTAGGCGATCAGGTGATGGTCAAAAATTTTGTTCCCGCGGGCAAGCTTGCCCCCAGATTTCATGGGCCGTGCGTAATTCTAGATTTCCTTACGCCGGTCACATTGTTATTAAGCAATCCAGCCACCGAGAGGATATTTAGGGTTCACCTGTCGCAGGTGAAACCGGTGTAATTTCTGTGCTAACTTGCTTCATATAATCTTGAAAGAAATATGAAAGTTATATTTTTTGAGGGGTTTCACTTTTAAGGCCTTCTGCCCTTTCAATATTTTTTTTATATTTAAGCATTTATTGTAAACCTTCCCCGATCAGTTAAACTGCCATCCTGTCCTTACCATGGCCATTACCACGATCCCGTCTCCTGCTAACATAACACACAGTGGCTTGTATATGAAATGAATATCTCCACGCCGCTGGCCCCTCAACCTCTCCACAAAGCCTGTGCCCTAAAAAAAATGATGATGGTCCAACAAAATTCTGCCGCCGAGCTTTAATGTTTCAGTGCCCCCGCAGCAGCGCGGCGCCGTGCCGCCACTGAGGTGGGGTATGGGTCCGCTCCTCTTCAGTGAGGCCAACCTGTGTACGGCGAGCCGGAGCCCTCCTCCCGGCCAAGGCTGATGTGCGGCGCACAACCTGCAACTTGTCCGCGACCTGCATGTTCGCCGCGGGCGCGGCGTGCTTCAACTCCACGGCTCCTCTCATAGTGCGGGCGAGCGGTATCTCAGGGTACTTGAGGGGTCCGAGCGGCCTCCTCTGAACTCAAGCAGCGGCGGCTGGTCTGGCCGTCAAACTTATCAACGTTTAAAGTACTTATTCAGCTATATGGGCATTCCTGTTCAACAATTACAACCTTTTTTTGGATTTTACTGCAATATCTGGTGGACTTACAAAATTCTTCCTCAACTTTAAAAACTAAAAGTTTCCTTCTGAATTCAACTTCTACAAACATAAAGACATTACTTCAAAAGTTACTACAAGAATTCTGAAACTGGATCCACACATTTTAAGAAAATTTGTTGGTAAATACTTCTGCAATTAATTTTTATTTCAACAGTATAACTTGGACCCTGTTATAAAACAAAGTTTATGTTCTTCGGTGTTACCCCTTGGAGGGACTTTTGGGGGGGGGGGAGGTCTGTACCGGGCGGTACACCCCCGCGCCATTAATTCAAACCTTGCGCCAGTTGGAACTCCTCTACTGGAGGAAACCTGAACTTTAACTACTGTGTTAATTCTCAAGTTTCTCAGAAGATGTCCCTACTTGTAAATTTTGAAGTTTCTGAACTGTGTCGTTTTCGATGTATTTCTGTTTTGCCTGTAGTAAGAAGTGTGAACATTCTCTTCTAGAGGACACTACTGAAGAATTACAATGGTACACCCTAGTGCGAAGTGAAAGAACTATTTTTTGGAGAAATTTTGAGTTCAAAAGTTTGTTCCTTGTTAAATTTCTTTCTGTTATTGTTTAAGTTGGCTGTATAACCCTGCTCTTTCCCCTTGTTTTGAATTTACCAATCCCGAATTTCTCGAATTAATTTTCCACCAATAATGTGTTTCTTCTTCATCTTGTGTAGGGGTTTTCTTGGTTAACAAATAAATGATTGTGGGCGGGTGTTCTCATTCCTGAAACGCCTCGAACTTTCCACGAGGGTATATAAACTGCTGATTTTCGGGTCTCCGTGCCACTTCAGTAACAGCTATCAGTGTGTAAAGTACGTAGCAGGGGGCGGGAAGCGCCTCTTTCTTCGGGCAGCAGTTCAACCACAAGGTAATGACCTTTTAATAACTTATTTTCTTGCTAGCTCAGCAGTTTAACTCTCGGGGCAGGTCCGAAGCCTTTTCCATGTAACTTTCCTCTAAAATGTAAAGACACTCGGTATCAATTCTTTCTGTTTAAACTACAAATTGGGATAGAGAGTGCTTAACCCTCTCGAGCTCCCACTCACATTGCTTCGAGGTGAACTTATTTTCTCAACCGTTTCTTCTAGCGTAATGTAAATTGTCTTCTCATATAAGTCACCTCTTTAGTATGGGATTAGCCCTTGCATTAACGGCCTAGTGCCAAGTAGGTTTTAAACAAAATGTATTAGGAGTGCAGCTTCGCCTCCTCTCAAATTGGTATTGTCGAGGCCATGTAATATTTCTGTTTCTTCACTTAATAGGCCTCAGTAGGTTGGGTATCTTTTTACCCCTGTGTCTATGTCCTTGGAGGACAGCTTGAAAGTCGAGTTTGGTGTGGCCTTTGATAGGCTTAAACTTTGAGAGCGGATTGCTCTTTTGAAATTGATTTTGGGTGCCTCGAGGAGGCTTTATTTTGTAATTGGGAGCAAGTGCTCCTGAACATGATTGGGGTCTTCTGCCCCTTTGTCGAATCTTGTTTTTGGGTAAAGTTGGGCTAATTGCTCAAGAATTGTGAGTCCGGGGCTCGAAGCCCAAATCCTGTGAATACTGTATTGTACATTTGTTGCCTTGCTACTCTGTACCTGCCATTCTTGTTATTTCTTGATTTTGCTAAGAAAATATAACCTTGTTAAATTTTATCTTAACTTTAATTTCGTATTTTGAGACCTGTTCACCCCCGCACCTTCTTTCACCTCTGCACATCCACGGAAACTCCGTAACAATAATAATAATAATAATAATAATAATAATAATAATAATAATAATAATAACAGAGACTCCACCGAGCTCGATAGATGTAGTCGCTAAGTGAGGCCAGTATCCGGTATCCGGGAGATAGTGAATTCGAACCCCACTGTCGGTAGCCCTGAAGAGGGCTTTCCGTGGTTTCGCATTTTCACACCAGGCAAATGCTGGGGCTGTATCTTAATTAAGGCCACGACTGCTTCCTTCCCACTCCTAGCCCTTCCCTGTCCCATTGTCGCCATAAGACCTACCCTTGTCGGTGTGATGTAAAGCAACTTGTAAAAAAAACAGATTCTGAAATACGCAATGGATATTTACGAGTAAGGACTAATCGGAATCAGGAAATTTTATGTTTAATTATGACATCAAGATGTCTTCTACTTAATTAGCAGTGTATAAGGTTGCAGCAAAGTACTAAAAGATGTAAAGAGTCCGACCGCGCGAGCCAAAGACAGAATTCCCCAAGGAGTGGCGTCATTTACAGAAAAATATGAGATGACGCTTTGAAGATTCTGATTAACACTAGGTTTACCGCAGCGGTCAAAATGACCGTTTTCAGTTTTGTTTTCTCTATCACTCTCGTTATACGGTTAGAACATACAAACCCTTTGGTGGCTTTCATTGATATTAAGTGTACTTTTCGGCATATAGCTTCAAAAACCCGTAACTCCTTTCTAGTTAACGCTATGAGGTCATATATACCTACTTTTACCGGACGGTCATTTTGACCGGTATTGCAGTAGCTACACGATCAGACTTTTGTGGCATTCATTTAGAACGGGATATCATTCTAACAAGCTGTTACAGTGTACTATATTACCGTACTATCGAATAGAACTTATTGTTGTGCTGCAATGGGACAGCTGTTGGCTCTTTACAAACAATGATACAAGTACACTGACAGGAAAGTATAGTCAGTATTTGTTCAGTAATGAAAGGTGTGCAATCGTAACGAGCAGTCAATTGTCATGTTCATTCGTTACAAAACATTCAAACTAGATTTCCCTATTGTTTGTAATTACCCCGAAGAAACATATTTTCACGTAATCTGCAAATGGATGCCGAAATTCTGAAGCATATGCATATAATTTCTCCATCACAATCATGCGATGAATCTGGGACTGATTTACACCTCGTTAATTGCGAAGACGTGTGTAACTTGACAAACAGAAATAGTTCAGATAGTGAATCTAGTTGCGTCGAGCCTGTAGAATTTCTAATAATATTATTTGTTTTATGTCCCACTAACTACTCTTTTACGGTTTTCTGAGACGCCGAGGTGCCGGAATTTAGTCCCACAGGAGTTCTTTTACGTGACAGTAAATCTACCGACACAAGGCTGACGTATTTGAGCACCTTCAAATACCACCGGACTGAGCCAGGATGTTGGGGTCAGAAGGCCAGCGCCTCAACCGTCTGAGCCACTCAGCCCGGCAGTAGAATTTCTATGTGAACATGAAATCACATAGCAGCCTTCGACCTCAAAGGTTAGGAAACTAACCCCCAAATGGCGACGCACGCACACTAACAAAGCAGCTGATGACAAAGGTAAGCCTATTTGAATTTAGTCATTTTGTATTTACGTAATTCTGTGCACGATATCAACTACAGGATGCCGAGCGTACGCTGTGGCAATTCAACATAATGGACGTGGTCAGCATATGATGGTCGGCGAGGGAGAAGTCGCTTTGGTGATGATGATGATGATGATGACGCTTGTTCTTTAAAGGGGCCTAACATCGAGGTCATCGGCCCCTAATGGTACGAAATGAAAGAACAAAAATGTCAAATTCATCCACTGACCAAAACAATAATAATGTCGTCATGAAGAATGAATGGATGGACATGAACCCAACAACAACAAAAAAAAAGAAACAACCAAAATACAGTGGATCAGACTCAAACAAAGATCATACACAGGGACCACTCATAAAGCACGATGATGCTTGATGTCGAAAGGGGTGCAAAATCCATGTCTAAGGCCCCACAGAATGGTACATGTCGCGAGTAAAGTAGAACCATGGTATTGGCATGTTGGGGTACTAATCAAAAGTAGCGGAACTCACGGTGTTCCACACAAGACGGTACTACTCACAAGTATTGTACTTCGTACAGGTAACGCAGACCTATGGTGTTTCTCACACAATGGCGCCACTCATAGCCAACGCAAACCAATGAGTTTCCTCACCTAGGTGTACTAGGCACGGATGCCGGTCCCACGGGCCTCGTGGTGTTCCTCACATAGTGGATACTAATCAAAGGCAACGCAGACCCACGGTGTCGCTCATATAGTGGTACAACTCACAGGCTACGCCCAGACCCGCGGTGGTGCTCACATGGGTACGACGCACGGGTACTGGAAACCCCCAAGCCACGCTCATGACTACTACTAAACACAAACCCATTTCGTACCGAACATAGTGGTACAACTCGCTAGTACAGGCAACCCATGGTGTTCTCCGCGTGATGGTACGAATCAAAAGTAGTTTCATGGTTCTTATTCCATCATCCCTTGGTCGCCCCTTTTAGTCGCCTCTCACAACAGGCAGGGGATGCCGTGGGTGTATTATTCGTCAGCCTCCCCCACCCACATGGGGTGTGTGTTTGGTCCGCGAGAGGTATTTTATTTCCCTCAAGTCCGCCGGCAAGCCGGTTAGGACTCCCCTATCCGCCACCTGGGACGCGCCACGTGGGAGTATCACCTCTCCCCCTGCTACGCCTGCGTAGCAGGTTCGTGGAAGTCGCTTTGGATGGAATAGTGCGGACTCTTGTTGTTCTACAAAGCCTGCCAGGCCGTCGAGGACAGTACAATGTACTGAGGGAAGTCCGAGGTCCGCAGAGCATGCAAAACGCCACATTGAAGGAACTTGTGCCGCTACAGCTTGACGTCTTTTTATTGACGAATCCAAGCTGCACCACATCGAATGATATAATGATGTTGGAGCTCGCGAAGTTCTGAACAATCCTGAACGGACACTTTCTTTGGAAGAATTGGACGCTGTCATTGGTATTTTATACGCACGCAGAACTTATGGAGCTGACACGAACGTTGTCGATCTGTGGTCACAGAAGTGGGGTCCTGGAATTTTCTCCCAAACTGTGGCACGAAGCCGTTTCCGGGATATCATGAGTTTTCTTGTATTCGATGGAAATTCTACCAGCAGGGATCACCTGAAAATTGATAGATTGGCGCTTGTATCTGTTGTGCGGGACACATTTACATCTAATTTTAATATTTGCTTCAGGCCAAGTGAGAACATTATCGTGGATGAACAACTCTTTCCATCGAAAGCTAGATGTCCATTTATGCAGTATATGGCCAATAAACCAGAAAAGTTTGGTATGGAATTTTGGTTGACTGTCGATGTGGAAGCCAAGTATGTTGTAAACGGTTTTCCCTATCTTGGAAAAGATGAAACGCGATCCACCGATCGGACCCTAAGTGAACACGTATTATTGAGTCTTGCTGAGTTTTTCACCAATCAGGGAAGAAGTGTGCAATGGGAACAAGACAATTGAAAGGTATGCAATCTGTAGAAAACTGGTCTGTGGTTAAGCTCACTTCAAAGGTGACCAAGCTAAGTGTGTGTGTGTGTGTGTGTGTGTGTGTGTGTGTACAGTGCGACAAATAAGTTGAAAAGCAGAAAGTGACATTCATGCAGATATGCATATAATGTAAGCTAAAGTGTGTAAGAACAACATTCAGCCTTACTGGTGTAATTATTTATTTATTTATTTATTTATTTATTTATTTATTTATTTATTTATTCATTCATAATAGTGCTTACAAATCATGCATGATAACAATGAAGTTATGGTCTATGATGTTTTTATACTCAATACGAACCCTTTTCTGGCACCAATATCCTCAAGAAACGAATACGTGCCACTATCGGTCAAAATGACCGCTTCGGTAAAAGTAGGTAGAAAGAGTGTTTGGTAATCCTAGTGTTAAACCTACGATCCGATCAGGATGAGATTCAATCAGTGGAATGTAGAATATTGAAGCTATCATTTGACATCTCAACCAACACTGAGAGACATGTATTCGCGAACCGATGTAGTAGATGGAGGCGTGGTCTTCCACTTCGACCAGCGCCAGCCCTCTTCTTTATAAAAGAAATCGCTCTGAGAGTCAGATATTCAGTAATGCAGTGTATTAATTGTGCTGCGTGGTGCTGATATTTGTACACAGTGATCTGTGAGACAAGGAGTTGATTATCGGCCTGAATAAATTAATTATTCAAGCGCTACGAGTTGTAAATTTTTCACTTATTGTGAGGTCCAGTATCGTGTGTAAAGTCACACAAGTTAGTGAAGCAGGTGTTATTCACCTACAGTGAACCGTGTGGCAACTCAGCGACGTTAATTTATGCACATATCAATGTATACATGACATAATTAAAGTATGGTCTAACAGAGAAAGTTAAGTGCCGTAGGAACACATATAACGTCACGACAATAGAGTCGGGAAGTGAACTTGATGAAAAGATGATGATGATGATGATGCTTGTTGTTTAAAGGGGCCTAACATCGAAGGTCATCGGCCCCTAATGGAATGAGATAAACGACATGAGAGATGATGTTAAAATTTTAAAAACATATCCACTGACTAGAGTTTAAAAAAAATGGAGAAAAATGAGGGTGAGATTAAAACAATCAGTGGATCTAATACGCAATGCCTTATTTTCGAATAAAAGAAGAGAATCTACAGGAAAACAAAAGAATAAGGCATTGACTGGTAGTACATAATTTACGAGAGACGTTAAAATAACACATTAAAATACGCAACACAAACTAAAATTAAGTCAATAGGATAAAAGCGAAAGTGACACAAAACACACTAGGACAAAGGACAGCATCACACACGAGAAAACAGTCCACTATCCCTCATAAAGCGAGACGACGAGGTATGCTGACTGCTCGTCATCACGCAAGATAAGGGAGATAGTACTCGGAAGGTTAAGACTACGGCGAAGATCGACCAGGTCCACACACACCGTAAGGATGTGTACCACGGTAAGATGGTCGCCGCAGGTACACACCGGAGGGGGTTCTCCTTTCAAAAGATGCGAGTGAGTCAAGATACCGTGGCCGATCCGAAGACGACATAATACCACGGCTTCCCTCCGCGAAGCCCGAAGGGAAGTCCTCCATACCTTCGTTGTTCCTTTTATCGCTCTCAGCTTATTGGGAAGTGGAATGGCCTGCCACTCCATCTCCCAATGGGACATAACAAGATGTCGCAGCTGGGAGCGAATATCACTTACTGGAACCTGGAAAGGCAACGGGGGCAGTGTGACTGCCTCCTTGGCAGCCTGATCTACTAACTCGTTTCCCTCTATGCCCATGTGGCTTGGGAGCCACAGAAACGTGATTCTGGTGCCAGCATCCCAACACCCGGCCAGCAGGTCCTGGATTCGCTGCACCAGAGGGTGCCCAGGGAAACAGGTATCTATAGACTGGAGCGAACTCAAGGAGTCGGTACACAGAAGAAAGTGTCGGCGCTCATTGTACAGTGCGTACCGCAGAGCTTCATAGATAGCATAGAGCTCTGCTGTGTACACACTACAAGTTGCCGGAAGAGCAAAAAGGAACCTATCATTGTTAACAACGAACGCACAGCCCACCTTCGTATCTGTCCTTGAACCATCCGTGTAGACGACGACTGAACCTGGATAGCGGCCAACAACGGACAGGAAGAGCCTCCGATAAATCGAAGGGTCCGTGTTTTCCTTTGGGCCAGTGTGCAGATCCAGGATTACTTCAGGTCGTCGTACGACCCACGGAGGTACCCCACTTGGTTGTCTGACAAGGCAAGGAACCGAAGGTACGTCAAACAATTCGGAAATGCTATCCAAGCGTATCCCAACCGGCCGCGTCGCTCGAGGACGAGCAGCGTACAGCAAACGGTTGCCATTGTTGAACACGCAAGGATAGCTTGGATGAAGTGGCATTTGTCGCAAATTTGCAGCATATGTAAGTAGAAGTTGCTGGCGCCTCAGGTGTAAAGGCGGCAAACCAGACTCAGCGAGCAGGCTAGCGTTGGGGCTTGTACGAAAAGCTCCCGTCGCCAACCTAACCCCGCTGTGGTGGATACTGTTCAGCTTCGCAAGAACGCTTGGTCTTGCGGAGCCATATGCTGCACTGCCGTAGTCTAACCGGGATAAAATGTGTGCCCGATAGAATCGCAGGAGCACCACGCGGTCAGCTCCCCAATTAGTGCTGCTAAGAAACTTCAAGAGGTTAAGCCTCTTGGTGCATTGCACTTTTAGCTCCCGCACGTGTGGCTCCCACGATAATTTACTGTCAAAAAGGAGCCCAAGAAATCGGTAAGTGTCAACAACAGGAAGAACGACGTTGTCTAAATAAAGCTCAGGATGGGGGTGAAGAGTACGTTGACGACAAAAGTGGACAACGGAGGTCTTTGCGGCAGAAAACCGAAAGCCATGTTCTAAGGTCCACTGCTCCACCCTCCTAATAGCGTGTTGTAATTGTCGCTCTGCGACTGCCATATTACGCGAGCTATAGTGCAGAGCAAAATCGTCCACATATAGCGACGGTATAACTGCTGGACCAGCAGCAGCAACAATACCGTTGATGGCAATTGCGAACAGAGTGACACTAAGGACCGATCCCTGTGGGACTCCATTTTCTTGTACGTGGTATTGCGAATATGTCCTCCCCACTCGGACACGGAATAGACGGAGGGACAAGAAATTCGCAATAAACGCCGGCAATTTACCTCGGAATCTCCATTGATACAGGGCTGAAAGGATACCATATCGCCATGTGGTGTCATAAGCCTTCTCTAAGTCAAAGAAAACAGCCACCAAGTGCTGTTTGCGGAGAAACGCATCCTGGATAGAGCTTTCCAGCCGTACCAAGTGGTCAGTGGTGGATCGAGCGGCTCGAAATCCACATTGGTACTCGGACAAGAGTCCTTGTTTCTCCAGACACCACACAAGCCGGCGGTTAACCATCCTCTCAAACAGCTTACACAGGCAGTTTGTAAGGCAAATCGGTCGGTAACTTCCTGCATACTTAGGATCTTTGTCAGGCTTGAGGACAGGAATAACTATGCCCTCTCGCCACTGAGACGGAAAATCACCCTCCATCCAGATTCGGTTGAACACACGAAGGAGATAGAGTAGACTATCATCACTAAGGTGTTTCAACATCTGGTTATGGATGTTGTCCGGTCCAGGAGACGTGTCCTTGCAAAGCGCTAGGGCGCTGCGGAGTTCCCACTCCGTAAAGGGCACGTTGTAGTCCTCTGAAGCTTGAGAGGCAAAACTAAGGTGAGAACGTTCCGCCTCCCGCTTCAGAGCGAGGAAATCAGGATGGTAATTCCCGGAGCCAGATACATCCGCGAAATGACTAGCGAGGTGGTCAGCAATCAGGAGGGGTTCAGTGACGATATTGCCTTCAATGGAAATTCCCGGTACAGAAGAAGATCCTTGGATACCCGAAATACGTCGCAGCTTAGTCCACACCTGAGACGATGGAGTATGTGACGTCATAGACGACACCTATCTCTCCCATGAAGCCTTCTTACTTTGGCGAATAAGAACTCGCGCCTTAGCGCGGAGTTTCTTAAATGTTACCTAGTTGGCCGCAGTGGGCTGTCTACGGTAATGTTTGTGAGCGCGACGGCGTTCTTTGATAGCTGCTGCTATGTCTTCGTTCCACCAAGGAACGAACTTTCGGCGAGGAGTCCCCGAGTAGAACGGAATGGACTCCTCAGCAGCAGCAAGAATAACCTGGGTGATGTAAGTTATTTCCTCGCCTACGGCCCGCCTGATTTTGTCGTTAAAGACAGCTAGTGATGTGTACTTTGGCCAATCAGCATGTTTAAAAATCCATCGAGGGGGAGCCTCGACGGATTTGTGGTTCAGCAAAGTAAGAATTATGGGAAAATGGTCACTGTCACAAAGATCGTCATGTGCGTTCCACCGAAACAGCGGAACCAACGTTCGGCTGCACAGACTTACGTCTATGCGAGAATAAGTGCCGTAACGTACACTGAAGTGTGTTGGTTCCCCTGTGTTCAAAATACATAAATCCAGCTCTGTTACTAATGTTTCCAGCTCTCTTGCCCGGGGGCAAGGCGACTCAGAGCCCCAGATGGGGTGATGGGCATGAAATCGCCCAACAAGAGGAAGGGAGGTGGAAGCCGATCTAGAAGATCAGTGACATCATTGATGTTAAGAGCCTCACCTGGTGGAAAATAAACATTACACACTGTAGTTATGACAGGCAGCGGTACGCGAACAGCTACTGCCTCCAGCGGGGTTCGTATTGGAACCTCCTCGCTGTAGGTATCAGAACGGACAAAAATGCCAACGCCACCGGAAGCCCGGTGAGCATAATGTCGTTCTGTCGAGTATAGTCGAAAATTTCTCAGTACCGTATGATGACCAGGTTGGAAATTTGTTTCCTGAATACAGACTATACTCGCCGAATACTCGCTAATGAGCTGGCGCAAGTCGGCAAGATGCCTATCATAACCGTTACAATTCCATTGTAACAGTGCCATAATGTAAGTGTGGACTATTGTGGTTTAGGTTAGGAGCAGCGTAATGTCACCTAACCTAACCTACACTCACCTCCCCATCCGAGGATGGAGATTCATGCTCCACGTGCATCTTCCCGCCACTAGACGAGGTGAAGCATGCCTTCAATTTCTTCGACGTTGTTTTGGGGTGGGGTTTCCTCTTACGAGGGGAGCGCGCAGGTCTTCTAGGAGGAAGACCCGCTGGCGTGGAATCAGGCCCTCCGGGTGGAGGGCGTGAAGCCCCATTCGTAGGAGAAGTGGAAGAACGCCTGCTAAGGTCGCTCTTCTTCCCCACAGTCGATTCTTGTTGAGACGGGCTGGGAGGTGGTTTCCCAGCCCTGGTCGACGATGCCGCCTCCGCCGGCTTGGGCTCGGCTGTCGCCGACCTCGGGAGGGAAGGAGACGTTGTCTCCTTCCCCTTTTGTGCCGGCGTAGGTTTCCTAGCCGGCACAGGTATGTTGGTGGTCGAATGCCAGGACGGACCCACCTTCGAGCTGGTTCTCTTTGGCTTGGGCGCAGCGATCTTCTGGGCAGGTGTTCCAGTTGAAAATGAGGAACCTGGCAGGGACTGTGCTATCAAGCTGAAGTCAAGTGTCTTGGCCGGTGCATTCAGAGAATTAAACTTACGGCGCGCTTCCTGGTAGGAAAGACCATCCAGGGTTTTGATCTCCTGGATCTTCTTCTCGCTCAGATAGGTCGGACAATTCCGATCCCGAGGAGAATGAAGACCGGAGCAGTTAGTGCACTTGAACGGAGGTGTACACTCCTCCGCGCCGTGAGCTACTTTCCCACATGTACCACACACTGACGGATTCGAACAACGAGATACCATGTGTCCGAATCTCTGGCATTGATAGCATCGCATAGGAGGCGGGATGTACGGCCTCACATCGCAACGATAGGTTGTTACCTTGACTTTCTCGGGCAACACTGACAATTTGAAGGAGACTATGAACGCACCCGTGGCAACGTCTTCACCGTTGACTTTGCGTGTGATACGCCGGACGTGGGTCACGCCACGGTGCTTCATGTCTTCCATCAATTCATCGTCAGTGTTCAGGACGAGATCACGGTGGAAAATAACTCCACGAACCAGATTCAATGTTTTGTGCTCTTCCACTTTGACGGGGATGTCGCCAAAATGGTCGCACTTAAGCAATTGATCGGCCTGGAGCGCAGTGCTCGTCTTTAGTAGCAAACCACCATTGCGCATTTTCTTCAGGTCCGCAAGTTCGCCATATACACCTTCGATGTACCTACTGAATAGAATGGATTTAACCAGCTTGAAATCCTGCCCATCGGTTCTGGTAGCAACCAGGAACCTAGGGAAGCTGGATCCCAAATTCAATCGCTGCGCCTGTTCCCAAGGGGTTGCCCCCCTTAGAGAATCCAAAGTTAAAGACTTGGGTAGCGAACTACCCGAGGTTGCTGGCGGAAGTTGTTTCGACGCCATACCCGAAAGTATCCTCCCCGAATGCCACCCACTCCGATCAGGGGTCTCTGTAGCCGAACCAAGCAGCCAAGGCAATACCCACCTGGTCATAGCAGGTATTGTCCGGGGTCCGATGTTGAACGATGCCTAATACGGGATGACTGAGGCAATGAGCACTAGGACTCCCTTCCTCCAGTCACCCGCAATAGCATGTACCCCATAGCGTATACAGAGCACTAAATATAGAAAAAATAAATAAAAATAATTAATAATAATATGTCCTTCTGGCATTCGGCTGTGCGGGGACCTGCGTTGTCAGGCGGATACCACTGCCCGGGTACATGACACTCCCACCCGCCGCGTCCTGGGTGGTTGCTGGCACGGGCTTTTGAGCGTAGTCGCACACATAGGAGCTCCATCGCCGAGCAGCACGCACATCAAAATTTTGAGTGGTCTACATCTGACCCTCTGAAAAATAATAAAAAATAAAGAGGGGACCATGGCCACATAACCCTTTAAGTCGCCTTCTACGACAGGCAGGGATTACCTATGGATGTATTCAACCTCTCCCATCCACAGGAGGTCCAACACATTATACCAAACCACAATCGATGTCCGCGCCAAGGTCGCCCCTTTTTGTCGCCTCTTACGACAGGCAGGGGATACCGCGGGTGTATTCTACATGTGCGTCCCCCACCCGCAGGGGGTAGCGTGTTTGGTCCGCGAGAGGTATTTCATTTCCCTCAAGTCCGCCGGCAAGCCGGTTAGGACCCCCCTATCCGCCACCTGGGACGCGCCACGTGGGAGTATCACCTCTCCCCCTGCTACGCCTGCGTAGCAGGTTCGTGGACTTGATGAAAAAAATAGCGGCTTACTTGTGGTACTAATAAATGGGCAGCGTCTGCCGAATATGTAAAAACACAGTGAGTAACATGTCTTACGTGTAGTAATGCCGTGAATTAGGCAGCATAAGATCGTTAACACGCAGAGTGTTGTACTAGATAAATTTAGTGTATCCAGAGACAGTGCAGGTGTACATGTGATGCTTCAATATCTAGCTGAATGTTAATAACCGTGTATGCTAATGAGAGGATTATACGTACGTAACGAGCTACAAGACAATATCGTCACTGGATTAGCACACTCAATTCTATGAGTTATTCTAATCGCGTCGGGTTATAGCACGTGTCAAATAGATGATGATGATGATGATGCTTGTTGTATAAAGGGGCCTAACGTCGAGGTCATCCGTCCCTAATGGTACGAAATGAAATGACAACAAAAAGTTCTAACTCATCCACTGACCAAAATAAAATAAAAATGTCACGAATAATGAATGGATGGACATGAACCCCCTCCCAAAAACAAAACAACAAAAACCAGTGGATCCGACCCAAAAAAGATCATAAATAATAGTATTGCTGACCAAGGGACCACTTATAAAGCACAATCCTGAATCGAGGATGCTTGATGCTTGGGGTCCATGATGATTGATTGATGATTGTTGTTTAAAGGGGCCTAACATCTAGGTCATCGGCCCCTAATGGTACGAAATGAGACGAAATGGAATGACATATTAAAAGTTTAAAATTCTCCACTGACCAGAATGTAAAAACGTGAGAACGAAGAATGAATGGATGGACATGAATTTAAAACAATCAGTGGTTGCGACCCGCAATGTCTCATATGCACATAAACAGGCGTGACAATATAGTATTACTGACCAAGGGACTACTGCTATAGCATAACACTGAATGGATTATGCGTGCAGTCAAAAGGGGGTCCTAAATCGAAGTTATCGGCCCCTCATAACGGTACTGATCGCTAGCAAAATAGAACCATGGTATTTGTTCTGTTGCGGTACTAATCAAAATTAGCAGAGACTTGCGGCATTCCACACATTATTGTACTACTCAGAGCTTATGAAATTCGACATATATTACAGACCTATGTTTTTCTCACTTTGCGGCGCCATGTACCGGCAACGCAAACCTATGGTGTTCATCACATAAGAGTACTAACCACAGGGACCTCTCCCTATCCCGTGGTGTTCCTCATATAGTGGGTACTAATCATAGGCAAGGCAGAACCATGGTAGCTATCATCCCATGGTCCTGCTCATATGGTGGTACTAATCACAGGTACTGCAAAAGCCGACCGCGCGGTGCTCCTGTGTGCTACTAATCACAAACCAATTTCGTACCTAATGTAGTAATACTACGCACAAGTAAAAGCAACCCTTGGTGTTCTCCGCGTGGTGGTACTAATCACAAGTAGTTTCATGGTTCTAATACAATCAACCCTTGGTCGCCCCTTTTAGTCGGCTCTCACGACAGGCAGGGGATACCGTGGGTGTATTATTCGTCTGCCTCCCCCACCCACAGGGGGTGTGTGTTTGGTCCGCGAGAGGTATTTTATTTCCCTCAAGTCCGCCGGCAAGCCGGTGAGGACCCCCCTATCCGCCATCTGGGACGCGCCACGTGGGAGTATCACCTCTCCCCCTGCTACGCCTGCGTAGCAGGTTCGTGGCTTGGGGTCCAATATCCAGGTCTAAGGCCCCTCAGAATGATACTTATCGCTGGTAAAGTACGAGTAGAACCATGGTATTTGTCATGTTGGGGTACTAATCAAAAGTAGCGAAGACTCACGGTGTTCCACACAGGATGGTACTACTCACAAGTATTGTACTTCGTACAGGTAACGCAGATCTATGGTGTTTCTCACACAATGGCGCCATTCATAGCCAACGCAAACCGATGAAATTCCCCACCTAGGTGTACTAGTCACGGATGCCGTTATTCCCGGGGTGTTCCTCACATAGTGGGTACTAATCACAGGAAGCGCAGACCCATGGTGTCGCTCATATAGTGGTACAACTCACAGGCAACGCCCAGACTCGCGGTGTTGCTCACATGGGTACTACTCGCAAGTAAATGCGACCCATGGTGTTACCCGCGTGATGGTACTAATCAAAAGTAGTTTTACGGTTCTAATACAATCATCCCTCGGTCGCCCCTTTCAGTCGCCTCTCACGACAGGCAAGGATACCGTGGGTGTATTCTTCGTCTGCATCCCGCACCCACAGGGGGTAGAAAGAGAGAAGAAGGAAAAAGAAGGGATCCGTCACTTCGAAAACTGAAGTAACGGACGAAGAAAGGCAAGGGCCATGAAGGGCGTCAAAATGAAAGGCTCCTTAGGCCTCGAATGCTCTAATACCGTCGGGGTCGCAAAGGAACAAGAGTTGACCAAGGGAGGTCGGACAGGATAGATGAATGTTAGGAGCCTGACACAAGTAAGTGTAAGCAATGTCAAGACTCAGCTAAGAGCCCCGTGGTCGCCACTCCACTCTCCCAAGTTGAGAGCCACTTGGACCCTAAGGAAACAAACCTACTAAGGGCAGCGCCACCAGTCACACAGCATCGATCGTCAGCGATCAACTACGAGCGATGAAGATCGACTGGTGTGTGAAAACAAGCGTGTCCGTTTTTCAGTCGCAGTCGTTCGATAATGGCGGACATAACCTCGTGGTCTGTTGAAGATATCGACAAATTAATTTGCCTAGTGCATGAAAATGAAGTACTATACAATCCTAGACTCCCTAGATACAGGAATAGGGAGACCGTAGATTTTGTTGGGCAAGCTATAGCTTCCAGGATTGGGACGAAAACTGGTAAGTAGGTTTTAGCTTTATTATTATTTTTATGTTATGAGTAGTGTTATATCATAGTAATTACTGGTAAAACCTATTATATGGAATAGAATGATAAAGAAAGTTACACTAGAAGCAGTAATTATGGTTCTCATGACAACTGAAGACAAGTTCGGAAAACATAAGCGGTACATACTCACCTAACCTCTATCTCTTACTAATCGTTACATGGAATGAGCACCATTGCTCTCTTTCATGACAAATATGCCGTAAGTACTACATGAAGTGTTTCTTTGTGACAATATTGTAATTCATTTTTTTTGGAAAAAGTTGTGCTAAAATGGCAAGTTTTGAGGGCAGGATATAGAGCTCGGGGAGGTTCTGCCGGACAAAAAACAAAAAATGGGTCTACCTTGATGCTCTGAACTTCTTGGAACCCTTTATTGCTGGCAGAAGATATAATTCTGTGATATTTATTTTTATTGGTAGGCCTACAGTACAGATCCATGCTCTAGTAGTGCAAAAGGGTGAGGGGTAAATGCAGTCTGTAGACCTCAACTTCTACCCACTCTTCATTAATTATGTACACAAGCCGCCCAAAATAACAAATATGACTGAATTCGAATTTCGTTTACTTGACCTACTGCCTAGTTACGAGCATATTATTGCCATAGGTGACTTCAACATTAACCTACTTACTAAAACGCACGAAACTAAATACTTTATTGACATGCTTTCTTCATGTGATATGACCATCCTCCGTTTAGAGCCTACTAATCACACACAGAAAACTACGAAACACACACGCTCATTGATCACATTGTGACAACCCAAACAAAGTTATAACTCACGGCCAGATTCCAGTCCCAGCCATCTCCACTCATGACCTTATCTACCTATCCTACTCCGAACGCCAAAACATAATGACATATTCCTATTGGACGATATAGACACGAAAGTAGGCAACTTTATCTCTTTTGTAATCACTCTGTACGATAAACACGCTCCTAAGCGACAGATAAAAGTTACTCGCCCATCTTGTCCCTGGCTAAATAAAGAAAATAAAAACATGATGGTCCTCCGCGATGCACTTTACCGACGCTTTAAACGAACTCGTGACCAAAGTTACTTTCAAAATTATCGGGTCCTTAGAAATAGAGTTAAACAGTTCGTTAGAAACCGTAAATTTACTTACTTGCAAAACATGACTGCAAACATGAATTTAGCAGTGCTTGAAACACGCTTCGTTCCTTAGGCATCGGGAAACCTCAGCAACAACCTCATGTGCCAGACATACCACTCGATAAGTTAAATGAGTTTTTACTGAAGAAAGAACACCACCTAATGTACTAAATTCCCCAAACTCAGTACGAAACTCCATTATGGACCTTTTACGTGACCAACAACATTTTACATTCCATCCTGTTACTGCTAATAACGTTAAAACAGTATTATATTCTATCAAATCAAAAGCCCGAGGAGTGGATGATATGCCTATAACTTTCTTACACAACATGATTGGTGCTGTTTTACCTATTATTACCCACATTTTTAACTACTGCCTTAAAAACGGAACCTTTCCTTCACTATGGAAACTAGTTAATGTTATCCCTGTGCCTAAAAACCTGACCCTTCCCTACCATCCGACTATAGACTAATTTCTATCTTACCAGCGATTTCCAAAGCACTCGAGCGTCTGGTTCATGAGCAGGTGTTGGAATACTTAAACAACCATTCTCTCCTAGACCAATTGCAATCTGGCTTCAAAAAGGGACACAGCCAAAGTGACGGATGACATACGACACGCAATGGACCAAAGACTGGTGACAATACTTACTTTCCTCGATTTCAGTAGCGTATTTGACACTATAAACATTAAGCCTCTATTAAACAAGATGCAATCTTACTACTTCGATAAACGAACTATTAATTTATTTTCATCGTACCTCAAAAATCGCGCGCAACGAATTATAACCCTTGATCAAACCTCTCACTGCCTAACCAGGAAGGAAGGCACGCCGCAGGGTAGTGTTTTAGGCCCACTGCTCTTTAATTTGTACATAAACGACATATCATCTAATTTAAAGAATTGTAGCTACCATCTTTATGCGGACGACTTACAAATTTACTGTCACTGTAAGACCGCTGATTTGCCTCATGCCGTAACAGGCATCAATGCTGACCTTCAGCGACTAAATGATTACTCCTTGAAAAATTCCCTCCTTAACCCCTCCAAGACACAAGCAATGATTATTGGCTCCCAAAAATTGTTGGCCACACTAAGATACGAAACTATTTCTCCAGTTATACTGAATGGTAGAGTTATTCCATTCAGCCAAACTGTGAGAAATCTTGGAGTGACAATGACGAAACTTTAAATTGGTCTGAATACATTCAGAATGTGTGTAAAAAAATATTTTCGATACTTCATTCGGTTAAAAGAAACAGCAATATTTTACCTTGTAATGTGAGAGTCAAACTCATACAAACGCTAGTGCTTCCCGTCCTCGACTACTGTGACGTCATTCTGGTAGACGCAACAAAAGAGCAGACTTCGAAATTTCAGCGAGCGTTTAATTGTTGCCTTAGATTCATATACAGTCTGAGTTATCACAGATATTTTCATGTATTTAAGAAATTGTGTTACGAGAAACTTCTACTACGCTCTCTCACAAGACTCTTACAGACACTTGAAGTGCGCCTGCGCTGTGAGTCGAGTGTATTGTTTCTACATTGGTTGTTCCCCCTCCTGCCCCTTCCCCTTCCTTTCTCAAACGTAGTCTTGGTGGCTGGTTGTATCCAGCGTTTGATTCTCACTAATTATTTGTCGCTCTCTTGAGCAACTACTGGGAGGTTCCTTTCGAACCCAAGGCTTCTGGGCTGCGAACATCGGAGCGTAAGTCGTGAGTGAATGTTGTATGTGTGTGTATTGAGTGAGAGGTTAATGCTTGTGGCCGCGAATGTGTGTATAAGTGGATTTGAGTTGTGCTTCTGTGTGTGCTGTGCTGTTTGGATGGGCCGGGTTCGTAGTCCAGGGGCCTATGGCCAGGTGAAGGAAGTTTCTTTTTCTTTAATGTTAACATTTAATATTACTTTCTAGTACTACTTGTTTCCATTATATTTTCTGGATATAATAGATCTCCTGTTCTTTCTTGTACGTAAGAGGCCAATAGGAGTTTATTGGTTTACTTTTGAAAGAGTGCTTCAGTTATAATGTTGTACATATGTTGTTGTCAGTGAATAAAAGACAGATGGATTTACAGATGGAAAGCTCCCTCCCCTCGGTCCAACTAGCTTCCTCTCTGGGCATGTTCCTATTTTCCTAGGCCCTTATGCTAGCACCTTCTCAGGTGGTAGCGTCCTCGCGTGATTTCCATCAGTAAATTCAGTCTTGTCTATTATTCTTTCGTATTTAAAGGAGCAATTATGACTGATACTAGTACAGATGCACTCGGGTCAATGGGACCCGTTAATGAAGATACGCTACGCGACTGTTTCGGTCTCGAATTGCTACGAATCGAGGAGCTGGGATATGAACTGTGTATTAGGCGCGTTTCTCCTGCCGGTACATTAGACGATAATATTAGACTTCTTCGTTCCTCGTTACGTAACCCTGTTTGTTTATCGAGCTGTCAACCTTCCATTGTTTTTGAGAGTGCGTTAGGTCATATCGGGGTTTCGCTGTCTCAAATAGAGTCCACTTTAGACGAGTTTAGTCAAGGTCAAAGTGATGTCACACGAAAGCAGATTCGTCGTACTAAAGCTCGCCTGCTTCATTACAGGAACCGTGTGTCTGATCTCAAGGCATTATTTGGTGATAGTATGGGAGATGATGTGAAAACTTCATTAGTTTTGTGGTCGAATTAAAATTGAGACTCTTCTGGGGATGGGAGATAGCTTGTTTTCTGTCTCCGTTGAAAATAAGCCTGCTGATGTTGCTGAACTTACTGAACAGGGACTTTCGCAACCACCGCCTGGTCACCCCATTTCATCCGGCAATGATTCATGTGCGACAGAGAATATTTCTTCAGTCGTTAATTTTGCTAAGCTACCTCATCCGCTGCAATTACTTATTAAAGGGATGAAGTCTTATTCTATTGACTCTATCGAACGAGTTATTGAGTTCCTGCGCACTCTAATTGAATTCTCGAGCATAGTGCTGTATATGGTGTCAAAGATGATCTGATATTTCAAATAATGTATCCGCATGCTTCTGGAAACTTAGCCAGTCGCATACCTGTGGCTATGTCTGAACGTGATTCTCTTGGGGATTTCCACGCGAAACTGTTACGTGAAATGTATTCCTACCAGAGCACTATCATCTCTAGTGCAGCGACATTTCTTTCGAGTACAACGAAGTAATGAATCACTCTCAGAGTACGATGATGATTGATGATTGTTGTTTATAGGGGCCTAACATCTAGGTCATCGGCCCCTAATGGTACGAAATGAGACGAAATGTAATGACATTAAAAGTCTAAAATTCTCCACTGACCAGAATTCAAAAATGTGACAACGAAGAATGAATGGATGGACATGAATTTAAAACAGTCAGTGGTTGCGATACGCAATGTCGCACAGTCACATAAACGGACGTGACAATATCGTATTACTGACCAAGGGACTACTGCTATAGCATAACAATGAATCGATTATGCGTGCAGTCAAAAGGGGGTCCTAAATCGAAGTTATCGGCCCCTCATAACGGTACTGATCGCTATCAAAATAGAACCATGGTAGCTGTCCTGTTATGGTACTAATCAAAAGTAGCAGAGACTTGCGGCATTCCACACATTATTGTACTACTCAGAGCTTATGAAATTCGACATTTAATACAGACCTATGTTTTCCCACTTTGCGGTGCCATTTACAGGCAACGCAAACCTATGGTGTTCTTCACAGAAGAGTACTAACCACAGGGACCTTTCCCTATCCCGTGGTGTTCCTCATATAGTGGGTACTAATCATAGGCAAGGCAGAACCATGGTAGCTATCATCCCATGGTCCTGCTCATATGGTGGTACTATTCACAGGTACTGCAAAAGCCGACCGCGCGGTGCTCCTGTGTGCTACTAATCACAAACCAATTTCGTACCTAATGTAGTGGTACTACGCACAAGTAAAAGCAAGCCTTGGTGTTCCCCGCGTGATGGCACGAATCAAAAGCAGTTTCATGGTTCCAATTTAAACATCCCTTGGTCGCCCCTTTTAGTCGCCTCGCACGACAGGCAGGGGATACCGTGGGTGTATTATTCGTCTGCCTCCCCCACCCACAGGGGGTGTGTGTTTGGTCCGCGAGAGGTATTTTATTTCCCTCAAGTCCGCCGGCTAGCCGGTTAGGACCCCCCTATCCGCCACCTGGGACGCGCCACGTGGGAGTATCACCTCTCCCCCTGCTACGCCTGCGTAGCAGGTTCGTGGTCTCAGAGTACGTTCGGGACATTAAAATGTTTTCGAGAGTTTTCCGCTTGAAATATTCGGAAGGTGAGATTGTGAGTTCTATTGTTGAAGGTCTGACGCCCGAGTATAGGTCTTATTTGTCATTTTCATCAAGGCCTAATTCTTTCCTTGAGCTAGAAAACGCTTGTGTTGCGGTAGAAGGAGTGAAATATGCGGACTCACTCCGTAATATCGATAGACCGTCATCTGGTAGCGCTTCTGTCCCTGTTTCGCCTTCTGTAGACAAAACACGACGTTGTTTTCTGTGTAAATCGGCTGATCATCTACGAAATGCTTGTCCTCGGCGGCAGTTTTCTAAACCTAGCAGTAGTGACTCCGGTTCTCAGCCTGTAGAACGTAAGTGTTACGAGTGTGGGTCTAACACACATGTACGTCCTAATTGTCCTGTACTTCAACGAAACCGTACCCAATCATCTACAGGTGATCGCGCCAACAGAAGTTGACTAGGAAAGCTATCATGTAACAGAGTAGCAGGAGTGCCGGACGCACTCAACGGTCATTCGCCGATGTTCATTCCTGAAACTGAAGGTTGTTCTGATCTTTCAAGTTTGTTTGAAAGCCGTTTGTTTGGGTCTCCTAGTAATTTGCGAGATTGGACTCGAGTAAAGGCCATTCATCGACCTCAACTGCCCTATTTGAATGTTAAACTAAATAAGGTACCCATGTCTGCCCTAGCTGATTCTGGGAGCGTAGTGTCCTTGATTGATAAGGAACTTTATGAACTGTTAAAGAGCTCCAATAAGTTTAATAAACTAAAACCTGTGTCTTCTACGTATGTGACGGCGAATGGCAGTAAGCTAGGTATTCTTGGCAGATTTAGGGTTTCTGTAAGAATAGCTTCCTTTTCTTGGAAATTCAGCTTCGTGGTTGTGAACGAATTATCCTCTGCAGTCATCCTGGGAGCCGATTTCATTGCACATTCTGGGCTCTCTCTTGGGTTTTACGGAAGCCTCGTTCGACTGGTAGACTCGCTCGCTGGGCCGTCCGTATTTCCGCTTTTAAGTTCTCTTTGAAGCATATTAAGGGCTCCGAGAATGTTGTTGCTGACGCATTGAGTCGTATGTTTTACCCTGGTACTGATGATCTGGTAGAAGAAGAAAAGGTTGAGATAGCTAATTCTGTTCTTCTAGAAATTCCCCAATTGTTTCAGGGATTGCATGAGTATCAAGGAAGTGATGAAACTCTCGCTGGCATTATCCGGAGAATTTCTGAGGGAGAAGAAGTCAAGCCATACGTCATCAAGGATGGTGTGCTGCTTTGTGTTTCTCGCCATGATCGTAAGTTGAAAGTCGTTCTTCCATCTGCCATGGTCCCTATGATTTTCAAATATTTCCACGTTTCCCCTTTAGGTAGTCATCTCGGGATCTTCAAAACTCGAACAAAGATTATAAATCATTTTATATGGAAGGGTATGGATGGAGATATTCGTAAGTACATTCGATCTTGTACTGTCTGTTCCTTAAGTAAGCCAGCTCAGAATACCCGATTAGGTTTCCTTGCCTCTGAACAAGCTAATCGCCATATGGAGAAGCTGTTTGTAGACCATTTAGGACCTTTCCCGCGTTCCCGGTCTGGCCACAGATATGTGCTAGTTTGTGCTGACGCATTTTCCCGTTTCGTTTGGTTAATTCCCACGCGTAATGCCACAACCAAAAGTACTGTCTTATGTTTGAAACAGATTTTTGGAACGTTTGGTCCTTGCCAGTATCTAGTGTCGGACAATGCTTCAGTTTTCACTTCTCATGCATTTAAGAAGTTCTGTTTTGGGTTAGGGATAGACCATATTACGACTTCTCCCAACTACCCAAATCCTTCATATGCGGAACGTTTTAACCGCAACTTGAGATCAGCCTTGATTGCCTATCACTCAAATGATCACTCTCGTTGGGACTCTAATTTGGAATGGTAGTCTTTGGCTTTCAACTCGGCTAAGCATGAATCGCATGGGCAAACTCCTAAGAAACTCATGTTTGCGTTCTCTCCTAATTCTCCATTAGCCAATCTCTGGTCGATTAATGACCTTTTGCCGGAGGTTATTGAACCCTCCTCCATCCGTAAGACTTGGACTAGAGCCCGTCGTAATCTCCTTGATTCTCAAGCTCGTGTGGAACGTTATTATAATAAGGGTCGCAAAGCTGGTAATTTCAAGGTTGGAGATTCTGTCTTCATTAGGAATTATCCTGTGAGTTCTAAGGCCAATCGTCAGGCTGCTAAGCTAGCTCAACGATATCGAGGTCCGTGGGAAATTGTGAAATATTTGACGCCCGTCACTCTTTTGGTTCGGGATAATTCAAACGGGAAATTGACCCGCGTACATCTTTCTCAGGTAAAGGACACTTAATTCTTTATTAAGAGAATGTCTTGGTAACTGCTGTTTTCGCCAAGTTTCGGTAATATACTATTGGTCTCTTGGAAATGTCTAAAGTTACGAGGCGTCCTGCCTTTAAATATTGTAACTTATTCAGAAGCTGATGACCGAGATAGTAAATGTTTGGACCGCTGACATACAGGTCAATAATGGGATATGTATTATTTTATTTCCATAAATCTATGCCTGAAGCTATGATTTGTCAGGTCACATTTTGTATATTGTAAAGTATTTCCAGGTTACTTACTATTGTAAGTTCTGTATATATATTTCTTAGTTTGACATGTCAATTCTTTGTTTTGAGGCCTCATATTAGATTAAGTATGTCTGTGTGTGTAATGTGCTGTCGTTCATTAGTTTACTACGTTTGAGAAGTATTCCTTGTTCCCCAATCCTTTTACCTCAGTTTGGTGCCGCCTTTCTGCTGTGTTTGATTTATGTCGCAGGAATTTCCCTGGGAGCCAGTGTGGTGGTAACAAGACTTTGGAGAATCCTGAAAGCCGATCCTAATGGTTTGAGATGGCCAGTCGATCCACTAGGAGAAGCTTGCAGCCTCCCGCTTTGGTGCTTGGTGCTGTGCTACGTGATATGGGGACAGCATTATTCTATTCCTATAACCCGCTGCCTCATCGAGGATATGCTGTGTGGTGTCCTGAGAGACTGCTTGTCACCACTGCGATCTAGTCTGCTGTCCAGCTATTGGAGACGTTTGTCTCCTTTGTGCAGTATGTGATGCCCGCTCTGTTTACCTGCTATGAACTCGTATCGACGGTCGGCACACTTTGGGAGTGTGTGTGTCGCGTGCTGGAAAAACCGGTTGGGTAACTGACCTCGTCAGCTCCCTCCCAGAAGTCTCGCTACGTGTATATCGACTGCTACTGTGTGAATTGTTTTCATTGCTATTCACTGCTACGCCTATGTGTGTATTGCATCCCCAATGGACTAATAAAAATATCTGAAGTGTGTTGTACGGGCTTGGCCCAGTTTCAGGCGTGGAGGATATCACAGATATTTTCATGTATTTAAGAAATTGTGTTACGAGAAACTTCTATTACGCTCTTACAGACACTTGAAGTGCGCCTGCGCTGTGAGTCGAGTGTATTGTTTCTACATTGGTTGTTCCCCCTCCTGTCCCTTCCCCTTCCTTTCTCAAACGTAGTCTTGGTGGCTGGTTGTATCCAGCGTTTGATTCTCACTAATTATTTGTCGCTCTCTTGAGCAACTACTGGGAGGTTCCTTTCGAACCCAAGGCTTCTGGGCTGCGAACATCGGAGCGTAAGTCGTGAGTGAATGTTGTATGTGTGTGTATTGAGTGAGAGGTTAATGCTTGTGGCGGCGAATGTGTGTGTAAGTGGATTTGAGTTGTGCTTCCGTGTGTGCTGTGCTGTTTGGATGGGCCGGGTTCGTAGTCCAGGGGCCTATGGCCAGGTGAAGGACGTTTCTTTTTCTTTAATCTTAACGTTTAATATTACTTTCTAGTACTACTTGTTTCCATTATATTATCTGGAGATAATAGATCTCCTGTTCTTTCTTGTACGTAAGAGGCCAATAGGAGTTCATTGGTTTACTTTTGAAAGAGTGCTTCAGTTATAATGTTGTACATATGTTGTTGTCAGTGAATAAAAGACAGATGGATTTACAGATGGAAAGCTCCCTCACCTCGGTCCACCTAGCTTCCTCTCTGGGCATGTTCCTATTTTCCTAGGCCCTTATGCTAGCACCTTCTCTGAGTTATGATACACATATCACCCCATACTATCACACTATTTCGTGGCTGAAACCGGACAAACGACGAACGTATCACATACTGATACTGATATACAGACTGCTCTCTGAAGACAGACCACTATACATTTCATCCCAGCTTAAGTATTTGTCCTCCTTTCACTCTGGTTCCTCCCTTTCTATTCCTGTCCACCGATCCTCTATGTACAACAATTCCTTTGTTGTGGCGGGTTCTAGACTTTGGAATTCCCTGCCTGTCAGTGTCAGAAATTCCACCTCATTACTTAAATTTAAGACTGTTTGCCGAGACAACCTGCTTAATGCAGCTGACTAACTTGTATGAATGGAAGATCGAATGAATGTGAGTTAGAAAGGTGTAATGTATTTTTGTGTAGGTTATTATTTACTATACAATCTTATGTACTCAAACGCTGCTCCCAATGATGTATTACTACAGTGGTTAAGTGTAAAAGAGGGCCAAGAGCCCCAACTTCGCCACCTACAAAGGCATAACAAATAAAAAATTAATTAATGTATCATATTTAACTGAAACTAATCATTTTTTAAACATAAGGCTTGTGTACAGACTGAAATTTACCTCCCATTTAGAAGAATTGCATTAATATGTTGTTCCTTTCAGTTCTATAACAAACACACCTAGGCCTATAGAACTGGCACCTGATGTAGGAGAGCCTTCTCAGTGAGCTAAAGTGGAGGAGGTAGAAATAGAGCTTGTGTTGAAGGGGTCTAACGCCTCCAATTCAAGTATCATTGAAGGGACTTCAACTTCCAGTCCAGTGACTCCTTCTACAAACAGCTTTGCCGCCAATGCAAAAAAAAAAAAAAAAAAAAAGGAAATGTGAAAGTGAAAGTGATATGCTAAATAAATATTTGGAAAAGAAACTGAAAACTGAAAAAAAATCCATCATAAATGTTATTTTTAGAGAGTTTCACGAGGACATGGAAAGACTCAGTGAAGTAGACCGAAGGGTATTCAGAGTATGAGTTCAAGATCAATTGTACTCATTCCTAGATCAAGGAAGAATCTAATAAAATATGTGTCCTTGAGAAATTTTCTACTTTTTCAATCAAATCTGTTGTCCATTTACTTACTTATCAACATTTATTGGAATCCTCACGGGAAAATAGCCTTAACTCCTTGTGTGGTAGAACCTCCTACTTTAATTGTAAGGTAATGGCATTATTACAATATCTTAATCCGTATGTACCCAATGTCAACATTTGTCGACGTTAATATCTGAATATTGTCGATCGTATATCGGTAAACCGGAAGAATATTTTTGAGTTGCATTCTTTCAGTTCATTGTCTGATACCTACTGCACAACACGAACACAAGGAACACTCGTTTTCGCGCCTTATCGCGTGGCTGTGTATGAAATATCATTCCGTATACACTCAAGAGGATGACGCTTCCGTCGCGATGAGTAATATTTTCTTATAACATTGTTACAGTTGAAAATAAGATCAGTCTGTTGTGTTAAACGTAATAAAGAAACATGCCTTTAACAGATATTGAATTCATTTATGGCTTATTTATAATTGCTTTTGTCTAGCAAAATACAAAATTCCACGTCGATATATGTCGACAGTGGGCGCGAATGGGATTGCGTCAGTACTGATATAGAATTTTCATTTATTCTTCTCAGATTGCCCGTCGAGCAGATCGTAAGCATCCTGGAGGAATCACAAGACATCCTAGATGTTAATATATACAGAGAAAATGCTTTCTATAGAGACAGAGATAGCGATGATGATGAGCCATGTGGAGATATAAACAGACTCTATGGGAATAAATTCCGGACTGGTGCTGAACTAGTGTGTACAAAAATAAGTAAACTTTACCGTTTGACCACAAAGGGCAAAGAGGAAAATTTAGACCTTCTCGGCTTCACACGGTACATCATTAGGGCATATATCCGATCTTGTGCCCCTACGCGTCCTAACGCAGGAAGACCGAGTACGAATGTGTCTTCACGCGTGTTGCCAGAAGTGCGTTTCGATGGGGTATCCCACTACCTCCAAACAAGCGAGAAGATAGTGCGGTGCGCTCAATGTGGTAAAGCTGCAGGAAACAGTGCAAAAATGTAACGTTGGCTGCCACGTCCCTTGCTTCGAGGCATTTCACTCACGCTAAACCAGACTGGATGACGAAAAGCAGCGCGTAACCTCAAAATACAGGCTAAACTGTTTTGAAGTTCTACACGTAGTTTTCCTCTTTTTTTTTTCTTTTCTATTTTCAGAGCGATCATACTTGCTCAAAATTTGGTATTGTGTGTGTTCTGGGGTATCTGTGGAACGCAGAGGTGATGAAAGAAGGTGCGGGCATGAATGGGTCTAACTGCAATATCAAAATTAATTTAAAACTTAAACTGAAGGTTATATTTTCAGAACTTCAAACTTAACAATTTTTCATAACAATGAAACATCAGGTACAATGATAATCTTAAAAAAAGTCTAGGAAAAGACAAGATAAGTGGTCTTAACAGATCCTGGGCTTCAAGCCCCTCGCTTTACATTTCCTGAACTCCTAACTCAAATTTACAAAAGAGCACAAATTATTCAAGGGCAGAAATCTCGTAATTCACGAGCACTTGCTCTCCAAAATAAAAATATCTAGCCTTCCAAAGGCACACTTTTACAATTACAAAACTTGAAAAAGAGCTGATGGTGATGATGATGCTTGTTGTTTAAAGGGGCCTAACATCGAGGTCATCGGACCCTAATGGTATGAAATGAAATAACGAAAAGTTCAAATTCATCCACTGACCAAAATAAAATAAAAAATGTCATGAAAAATGAATGGATGGACATGAACAAAAAAACCAACAACAACAAAGAAAGGAAAAATAGTGGATCAGACGCAAAAAAGATCGGAAATAATAGCATTACAGACCAAGGGACCACTTAGACAGCACAATGATACTTGATGACTAAAGGGGTGCAAAATCCACGTCCAAGGCCCCACAGAATGGTACATGTTGCGAGTAAAGTAGAACCATGGTATTTGTCATGTTGGGGTAAGTAGTATAATTGGATGGTTCGGGCGCCGCCGCCGCCGCCGCCCGCCTCCTCCTCCGCCGCCGCCGCCCGCGGGAAATTTGAATTTTGGCGGGAAATTTGAATTTTGGCGGGAGATTTGAATTTGTAAACAAAGCCACGTGCGCTTTGACAGCTGTCATCGACAACAACGCATCGCTAACCTCACTGCTGCCATCTTGACGGGCCTAAACCTCACTAGTGCCAACTTAACCTAACTAGCGTGAGGTAAACAAAGCCACGTGCTTTTTGACAGCCACGTGCTTTTTGACAGACAACAACGCATCGCTAACCTCAGTACTGCCATCTTGACGGGTCTAAACCTTAGTGGTACCAACTTAACCTAACTAGCATGAGGTAAACAAAGCCACGTGCTTTTTTGACAGCTGTCATCCGCCATCTTTGAGCACAGTGCTGCCCTCTAAACAAAGCCACGTGCTTTTTGACAGCTGTCATCCGCCATCTTTAATCCAGAGAGAACAGTGCCGCTCTCTATGTGGTGACGGTAAATTCCACGTGCTCTTGTTTGTAAACAAAGCCACGTGCTTTTTCAACTTAACCTAACTAGCGCGAGGTAAACAAAGCCACGTGCTTTTTTTGACAGCTGTCATCCGCCATCTTTAAACTACAAAGCACTGTGCTGCCCTCTATATCGCAGTAGCTGCAAAATTCGTCACCTGTCATCGGCAGTGCTGCCATCTTCACGGGTCTAAACCTTAGTGCTACCAACTTAACCTAACTAGCGCGAGGTAAACAAAGCCACGTGCAGCTGTCATCCGCCATCTTTGAGCACAGTGCAGCCCTATTTAGCTACTTACCTTTGAAATGTGGTGGCGGATAATTTGAAAAATGCTTTTTTGACAGCAGCCATCTTGCATCGCAAACCTCAGTGCTGCCCTCTATGTAGACAAATCCACGTGCTTTTTGACAGCTACGTGCAGCTGTCATCTACCATCTTTGAGCATAGTGCTGCCCTCTTTAGCTACTTACCTTTGAAATGTGGTACGTCATCTGCCATCTTGCATCGCGAACCTCAGTGCTGCCATCTTGGCGGGCCTAAACCTCAGTGCTACCAACTTAACCTCACTAGCTCGAGATAAACAAATCCACGTGCTTTTTTGACAGCTGTCATCCGCCATCTTTGAGCATCGTGCTGCCCTCTTTAGCTACTTACCTTTGACAGCTGTCATCCGCCATCTTGCATCGCAAACCTCAGTGCCGCCCTCTATGTAGACAAATCCACGTGCTTTTTGACAGTCGGGCAATTTCGTCAGCTGTCATCCGCCATCTTTAATCCAGAGAGAACAGTGCTGCACTCTAAAGTAGGGCCCACGAGAGTTGAAGTCTGACAGGTGAGCGGCGAAAGCTGTAACTACGAAGTACGCTGCGTTGTCATAGTTACCTCCATTTGCAGCCTACCACCCTTTCAGACAGGCTGAGTGTTTAATAAAACAGATAGGCCTAGGCCTAATACAATTCATTTACCCTTGACCGGTTCCTAAGCTAGTGTTAATAATTCCAGCATTTAAGACAGAACACGACATTATCGATATATATAAATGATTTCATAATCACTAACAAAATCATCAGTTTCTGACAATAACCTCAACAAATGCACATGTTAATCACAGAATAGAACAATACTACCCGCATTGATAGTTTTTTATTATTTAACTCGGATTGTTAACGGTACCTGTACAATTCAGGAATAAACTACTGTATAATAAACACAATAGGAAGACGATACTTCATCGAGAAAAGAAATCAGTCAGAATATGAACGACAAAAGTGACTGAGAGCAAGCCAATCCACGTGATTATAGCGTCCTAAAATGTTGCAACTCTGTTATCGTTGCCATAGCAACAGGCCATTTTCGAGCAGCGTTAGTCAACTTTTTCTCGCCGGTGGCGCTAAACGTCAGACTTCAACTCTCGTGGGCCCTACTGTATGTGGTGGTGGTAAATTCCACGTGCTTTACAAACCTATGCGCTTTTCTGACAGCTGTCATCCGCCATCTTTGAGAACAGTGCTGCCCTCTATGTAGCGGTAGCAAATTCCACGTGCTCTTGTTTGGTAAACATAGCCATGTGCAGCTGTCATCCGCCATCTTTGAGCACCGTGCTACCCTCTTTAGATGTAAATTCGTCACCTGTCATCCGCAGTGCTGCCATCTTTAGCTAGATACCTTTGAAATGTGGTGGCGGATAATTTAAAAAGAAAAATTCTACAGCAGCCCTCTCTCGACGCTAATTGCATAAGATGGTGGCTATACATGACTCCTTAAGGGTGCTTACGCAAGATGGCTGCTATACAGAGACGCCCTTGGGATGCTTGCTCAAGATGGTAGTTATACATGGCTCCTTATGAGATGCCCTAGGGATGCTTGCTCAAGATAGCGACTGCTCTTATGGGACGGCTTAAGTGTCCTTGCACAAGATGGCTTGAGACGCCCTAAGGATGCTTGCGCGAGATGGTGGACACAAGATGGCGGCTATACATAACTCCTTATGAGACGCTTTAAGGGTGCTTGCGCAAGATGGCTGCTGCTCTTAGCTTAGAGGCTAACGTGTCATGCTAGTTCGATTCATTAAATTTGGGGCTTAAATGCAAAATATATCGAAAACGGTGCACCGTAGAGCAAAACGGACAACATTTTTCTGCCTAATACCTCGGTTCGCAGTATGAGGAACAAGAAAATCATAGTCTAATGATGGGATCAACGGTTCGGTTCCTACTTAGGCCCTTTGGCATTTGCTCTGTTTTAGCTTGTATTGAAGCGAGTCTTCGTAACATGATCAGGTCTAGCTATGGTAGAGAGTATAACGTGCCGTGCAGGTTCGATTCATTAAATTTAGGGCTTAAATGCAAAATGTTAAATATCTCGAAAACAATGCATCGTAGAGCAAAACGGACAAAATTTTTCCGCCTAATACGTAGCTTCGTAGTTTGCATCAGGAAGGGCAACTCAACAAATTCTTGCGATATTTCATGTAGCTATTTCTAGCTAAGTGTAGTCTAAAAAATAAATCCTAGTCTTGTTACATCAGGAAGGTAACAGGCTCTAGAACGAGGAAAAAATATTCTGGGATAGCGTGCCTACACACACACGCGCACGCAAGCTGCATCCGGCTCGCTAGCTCCTCGCTGGAATGCGTTTACCTCAGCAGGGTACAGAGTCCACTACACGTGTACAGTTCGCATTAAAATTATTAGCAGCTTCTCGAGTTGAGCTCAAACCTCCCCCAGTTCAATCATAGTACAAGTACGTCAGCTTGTAGAACTTGTATATTTCGGTACCTCAGCGTTTCGTGTTATTGCTAGCAGGTAGGGGGTACGGTAGATGTAGACTTAGCTTAGTAAAACTCACGACAATGTCCGACCTCAGTAGGCTGAAACTTGGTTTCTTCCGAACATTACAACATAGCCTACTCCTACCGAAGAAGCCAGCTTAACTCCTCCATCTGACAAATGAATCACCCTCAACACTCTTCAATCATTCTCGCTACTTCGGAAGATAGCGGGTTCGAACTGGAAGCCGCAAATGCTAGGTGAGGGACCTGCGTGATCGTCATTGCATGATCTAGCCGGATGCCCTTCCCGACGGCATAAGTTGCCAGGATTTGAATCGCGTACCCCGACTAGAAGAAGCCTGCACATAGCTTAACGCCTCCATCCGACAAATGAATCACCCTCAATACTCTTCAATCATTCTTACTACTTCGAGGGATAGCGGGTTCGAACTAGAAGCCGTAAATGCTAGGCGAGGGGCCTGCGCGATCGTCATTACATGATCTAGCTTTAGCTCAATACCTACAGGTAAGGAATACCGCGGATGTACCCTCGAGAAGTCGAGGATCGCGCGCTAACTTTCCAAGGCTCGAACTCTTAAATTCTGACACCTCGGCATCAACAGGAGGTTCGAATGCGTCAGCCTGCAGGTGGGAGCTCTTGTTGCATAAACACTTCGTTCTGACTGTACCCGCAGTTTGTCAGCGATTTTTTCACATCCGCTCGGTAACAAGCAGAATATTTAGCCGCTCCAGTCTGCGCGAAGTGCTCACAGTTCTCTGTATGCGTTTATTGCGTACGTACACACATCTCCCATCTGCTGTGAATATTATTCTTCAGCCTTTATCTTAAGGTAAGGTAGAACTGTTAGTTACTTTTTGCAAAGCAACTTCTACGCTAGACATCTACATTCATATATGTTTATTCTTTTTTTTAGGTACCGTTCGAAAGCACGCAATTTTATTCATCCCAGTAACAGCCTGCAGCACGTGCATTTTTTTTAAAGGTATGTTTTCGAACTTTGAGTTGTAAAGATAATTAGGTTAGATGATGCACCCTACACTACATTCATATATGTTTCTTCTTCTTTTTTTAGGTACGACCAGAATATTATCATTCGAGTTTCAGGCTTGAACGCACGCATTTTATACATCCGAGTAACAGTATGCAGCGCAAAGATTTTAAGGTATGTCTGACCTCTATTCGTTGAAACTTGGTTTCTTCTAAAACATCGTAACTTTAGTCTATTGATAAATAGTTGTTCTCTTTAATCCTCACGCGAGGTACGTACATAGCTATGTCCGCCCTCAACAGGCTGAAACTTGGTTTCTTCTAAAACATCGTAACTTTAAGCTATTCATAAACAGTTGTTCTCTTCAACCCGCATACTATAGACGTGGTGCGCACATAGCTATGTCTGCCCTCAACAAGCTGAAAATTGGTTTCTTCTAAAACATTGTAACTTTAGAGTATTGATAAATAGTTGTTCTCTTTAATCCTCACCCTATAGACGGGGTATAATTTCAAACAAGCACACATGGTTATGTCTGACCTCAACGGGTTGAAACTTGGTTTCTTCTAAAACATTGTAACTTTAAGCTAATCATAAATAGTTGTTCTCTTCAACCCGCATCCTATAGACGTGGTATAATTTCAAACACGCACACATAGCTATGTCTGACCTCAACGGGTTGAAAGTTGGTTTCTTCCGAACATCGTAACTTTAGTCTATTGATAAATAGTTGTTCTCTTCAATCATCATGCTATGGACGTGGTATAATTTCAAACACGTACACATAGCTATGTCTGACCTCAACGGGTTGAAACTTGGTTTCTTCTAAAACATCGTTACTTTAGTCTATTGATAAATAGTTGTTCTCTTTAATCCTCACGCTATAGACGAGGTGTGCACATAGCTATGTCTATCCTCAACAGGCTGAAAGTTGGTTTCTTCTAAAACATCGTAACTTTAAGCTAATCATAAATAGTTGTTCTCTTTAATCCTCACGCTATAGATGAGGTATAATTTCAAACACGCACACATAGCTATGTCTGCCCTCAACAGGTTGAAACTTGGTTTCTTCTAAAACATCATAACTTTAAGCAATTGATAAATAGTTGTTCTCTTCAACCCGCATACTATAGACGTGGTATAATTTCAAACACGTGCACACATAGCTATGTCTGACCTCAACGGGCTGAAACTTGGTTTCTTCTAAAACATTATAACTTTAAGCTAATCATAAATAGTTGTTCTCTTTAATCTACATACTATAGACGGGGTATAATTTCAAACACGCACACGTAGCTATGTCTGCCCTCAACAGGTTGAAACTTGGTTTCTTCCGAACATCGTAACTTTAAGCTAATCATAAATAGTTGTTCTCCTTAATCAACATACTATAGACGAGGTATAATTTCAAACACATGCACATAGATATGTCTGCCCTCAACGGGTTGAAACTTGGTTTCTTCTGAACATCGTAACTTTAAGCAATTGATAAATAGTTGTTCTCTTTAATCCTCATACTATAGACGTGGTATAATTTCAAACACGCGCACATAGCTATGCCTGTCCTCAACAGTTTGAAACTTGGTTTCTTCTAAAACATCGTAACTTTAAGCTAATCATAAATAGTTGTTCTCTTTAATCAACATACTATAGACGAGGTGCACACGTAGCTATGTCTGCCCTCAACAGGTTGAAACTTGGTTTCTTCCGAACATCGTAACTTTAAGCTAATCATAAATAGTTGTTCTCTTTAATCAACATACTATAGACGTGGTATAATTTCAAACACGTACACATAGCTATGTCTGCCCTCAACGGGCTGAAACTTGGTTTCTTCCGAACATCGTAACTTTAAGCTAATCATAAATAGTTGTTCTCTTTAATCAACATACTATAGACGTGGTATAATTTCAAACACACGCACATAGCTATGTCTATCCTCAACGGGCTGAAACTTGGTTTCTTCTAAAACATCGTAACTTTAGAGTATTGATAAATAGTCGTTCTCTTCAATCCTCATACTATAGACGTAGTATAATTTCAAACACGCGTACATAGCTATGTCTACCCTCAACAGGCTGAAACTTGGTTTCTTCTAAAACATCGTAACTTTAAGCTATTGATAAATAGTTGTTCTCTTTAATCCTCATACTATAGACGTGGTATAATTTCAAACACGCACACATAGCTATGTCTGCCCTCAACAGGCTGAAACTTGGTTTCTTCCGAACATCGTAACTTTAGTCTATTGATAAATAGTTGTTTTCTTCAATCCTCACGCTATAGACGGGGTATAATTTCAAACACGCACACATAGCTATGTCTGTCCTCAACAGGCTGAAACTTGGTTTCTTCTAAAACATTGTAACTTTAGTCTATTGATAAATAGTTGTTCTCTTCAATCCTCATACTATAGACGTGGTATAATTTCAAACACACGCACATAGCTATGTCTGCCCTCAACGGGCTGAAACTTGGTTTCTTCTAAAACATCGTAACTTTAGAGTATTGATAAATAGTCGTTCTCTTCAATCCTCATACTATAGACGTAGTATAATTTCAAACACGCGTACATAGCTATGTCTATCCTCAACAGGCTGAAACTTGGTTTCTTCTAAAACATCGTAACTTTAAGCTATTGATAAATAGTCGTTCTCTTTAATCCTCATACTATAGACGTGGTATAATTTCAAACACACGTACACATAGCTATGTCTGTCCTCAACAGGCTGAAACTTGGTTTCTTCTAAAACATCGTAACTTTAGAGTATTGATAAATAGTCGTTCTCTTTAATCCTCATACTATAGACGAGGTATAATTTCAAACACGCACACATAGCTATGTCTAACCTCAACGGGTTGAAACTTGGTTTCTTCTAAAACATCGTAACTTTAAGCAATTGATAAATAGTTGTTTTCTTTAATCCTCATGCTATAGACGAGGTTCTTCGAGTTGCATGTTTGTAAAAGATAGCTAGGCTAGCTGTTAACAAACTAACTAACTAACTAACTTTTGTAACCCTTTCATATCCGATCATCATTATGTGCGATGCAAGTGCTAACGCTACATTCATATATTTTTGTTCTTTTCTAGGTATATCAAGAGTTAACATCGACATTTATTAAAAAAATCTAAAAAATAGTATTCCGCTTTTGTAGAAAAACTATAGAGATGATTAACCAGATAGGTCATCTTTCAACTTCAACTACCAAGCCGCTGACAAGTCTACTGCTAAATGAGCAATTTAAAGTGATTTCTCTACGAAGATTTAAAACGAAATTTAGAGAGAAGATGTTATACGTCTACAAAGACTTTCAAGTTTTTAACTAATAGATTTAGTGTGCTAACTGATTTAGAAATAGGAGAACTAAATCAACGTTCTATTAGCATTTTATATCGCGGAATAGAGAACGAATCTTGTGTTATTAGTTTTGTTGATGTATAATATATTAGGAAACCACACCTGTTACACCTTACAAAGCTCTTAATGCGTGAATTATACTAAGCACTTCGTAGTATTTCTACATATTAGCTATATGCATATAGAATTTTAATACAAACATACATCTATACCCCTACCGTTGATAAAATGCAAGAACTTTAGCTAACTTACACTCTTTAGTTAAAATGTTGTTCTATTACAGCAGCTTTAAAATATTATCTTTCGAATGTTACACTACACAGCTCGCAGAATAACATTGTAGATACCTGATAATTTTATTGATTTAACATGACGTAGGGAGAGATGAATGTTCTATACCTAACAAAGTAAAAGCGCTCTTGCAGATAACGTTTGATAAGGGTGTTCCTTAATATCCTTCTCTCGAGTTGCAAGGTTAAAAACTAGAAAAAGCAGCTTTAAAGTATTATAGTGTTAGAATTTCTTCCTGCAAGCGTTGTTTTCGATATTAGTTATGAAACACTCCACAGCTTGAAGTGTAGCATTAACAGATAGATATTCCATTAGTATAATCTTTTGCTAACGTCCCCGTCAGTGCACTCAAGTTTAGAGCTTTCTTTAGGGCTTTTACGATTGTACAGCTTTAAAATAACAAGCTATTAACAGTCTTTATTCTTAAGTGCTACCTTATTAATATACATACACATACATCCTTAGTAAAACCCTAAATCTTCTTTAATTCCTTGTACTTTCTACTTCTCTAGTTGCTGAGGTCTCTGTAACGATAGAGGGTGTTTTGATTTAACATGACGCGTAAGGGTATCTACCCTTGTAAACGATGCCTCACACTGCTCGCAGGTGAACGTAGTAGACGCTTCTCTATGTTTCATTTTTAAATGTCATGTAAGGGTATCTCGTCTCGTAAAAGTTACATCGCACTGCGAGTAGGGAAACATGACATTACAACAGTATGACTTCTTTCCTCTATGACATTGCAACAGTATAATCATCTACTTCTGTTCAACAGTATGACTTCTTTCTTCTATGACATTGCAGCAGTATGGCTTCTTTCCTGTATGACATTGCAACAGTATGACTTCTTTCCTCTATGACATTGCAACAGTATAATCATCTACTTCTGTTCAACAGTATGACTTCTTTCTTCTATGACATTGCAACAGTATGACTTCTTTCCTCGATAGCATTGCAACAGTATGACTTCTTTCTTCTATGACATTGCAACAGTATAATCATCTACTTCTGTTCAACAGTATGACTTCTTTCTTCTATGGCATTGCAACAGTATGACTTCTTTCCTGTATGACATTGCAACAGTATGACTTCTTTCCTCTATGACATTGCAACAGTATAATCATCTACTTCTGTTCAACAGTATGACTTCTTTCTTCTATGACATTGCAACAGTATGACTTCTTTCTTGTATGACATTGCAACAGTATAATCATCTACTTCTATAATGATAGACATTACAACAGTATGACTTCTTTCCTCTATGACATTGCAACAGTATGACTTCTTCCCTCTATGACATTGCAACAGTATAATCATCTACTTCTGTTCAACAGTATGACTTCTTTCCTCTATGACATTGCAACAGTATGACTTCTTTCCTCTATGACATTGCAACAGTATGACTTCTTTCTTCTATGACATTGCAACAGTATGACTTCTTTCCTGTATGGCATTGCAACAGTATGACTTCTTTCCTCTATGACATTGCAACAGTATAATCATCTACTTCTATAATGATAGACATTGCAACAGTATGACTTCTTTCCTCTATGACATTGCAACAGTATGACTTCTTTCCTCTATGACATTGCAACAGTATGACTTCTTACCTCTATGACATTGCAACAGTATAATCATCTACTTCTGTTCAACAGTATGACTTCTTTCCTCTATGACATTGCATGTACTTATTATTAGCCTTGGAATACCACCCGCTGCACTGACTTAGATCACCTCGAATAGATGATTTTATAAAGTGCACCATATCAATATAAGTCAGCAGTTCTAAATTCACCTGTGTGTGTGTGTGTGTGTGTGTGTGTTTTAGCATAGCATCCCAACTTAACCCGAACGCAGTAAATACTCACATGGTGTAACAGTATAATCATCTACTTCTGTTCAACAGTATGACTTCTTTCCTCTATGACATTGCAACAGTATGACTTCTTTCCTCTATGACATCGCACTACGTTAATCACAGGAATGTGAACGCTCCCTAGTATGTGCTAGTATGTGTCGCTAAAGATGCGACTTCTAGAAACAAATCTTAGGAGTGTAGATGCTCACTAGTATGTGTAAGCACGCGTTACCGAAGACTTAACTTTAAGTACTACATTAATTACAACAATGTAAACGCTTGCAAGTATGTGAGTTTTGTATCACTCAGTTTTAGTTATAGCATTGTTTACTACGGCATAACATCAACTAAAACTCATACATACAAGAATTGCATTATTAATTGTAAGATTAAGCATGTGTATATGATAATTACATCGCGAAGTAACAGTACGTAAACATTACTACAAGTAAAATCATTCAGGATAAAACTTGTACATACGAGATGTAAATAAATAATGTAGAACTAACATATTCTTTTATTTTAGATTAGGTATTACCTTTACCTTCTCCTACTCCCAACTCTTAAAAGTTTTGTTTATTACATCAGGTAGAAGAGTAAGTATGTTAAGAATGAAAGTGTTTAGCAAATTCGTAAGTATGTTCTCATCTTAGAAGAAGAGCAGCACTGTAAGTATGTTGAGAAGAGATTTTTTCTAAACTGTGCTCGATTCTAGTCTTGCAATGCAGTGTTCTACAACATCGAACTATAATATGTATATATGTTGTTGAACGGTAGTATATGTTCAAGTCTAAACTCGCACACTCTTGCTTTTGCAATCTATGTTCGATAGAGATGCACCTTAACAGAAGAGGAGGATGAGCTGCTCAGTAAGTATATCGAGGAGAGAATTTTTGTTTTTCTAAACAGTTTTTGATTCTAGTCTTGCAATGCTGTGTTTTTAAACAGTAGTATGTGTTTAAGTCTGAACTGCACACTCTCGCTTTTGCAATGCGCGTTCGGTAAAGATGTACCTTGGTAGAGTAACGCCACCAGGGCAGCACTGTTCTCTCTGGATTAAAAGCTTTGTTTCCAAACAAGAGCACGTAGAATTTACCACCACCGGGTAGCACGGTGATTAAAGATGACGGATGATAGCTGAAGCGCATAGGTTTGTAAAGCATTTAGAATTTGCCGCCACCACATAGAGTGTAGCACTGAGGTTTGTGATGCAAGATGGCGGATGACAGCTGCACGTGAATTCGTAGAGCACGTGGAATTTCCCGCCGCTACAAAGAGGGGTAGCACTGTGCTCAAAGATGACTGCTGTCACGTAGAATTGTCTGCCACCACAGGTAGAGGGTAGCACTGAGGTTCGCGATGCAAGATGGCAGATGACGTACCACATTTCAAAGGTAAGTAGCTAAAGAGGGCAGCACTATGTTCAAAGATGGCGGATGACAGCTGCACGTGACTGTCAAAAAGCACGTGGATTTGTCTACATAGAGGGCGGCACTGAGGTTTGCGATGCAAGATGGCGGATGACAGCTGTCAAAGGTAAGTAGCTAAAGAGGGCAGCACGATGCTCAAAGATGGCGGATGACAGCTGTCAAAAAAGCACGTGGATTTGTTTATCTCGAGCTAGTGAGGTTAAGTTGGTAGCACTGAGGTTTAGGCCCGCCAAGATGGCAGCACTGAGATTCGCGATGCAAAATGGCAGATGACGTACCACATTTCAAAGGTAAGTAGCTAAAGAGGGCAGCACTATGCTCAAAGATGGTAGATGACAGCTGCACGTAGCTGTCAAAAAGCACGTGGATTTGTCTACATAGAGGGCAGCACTGAGGTTTGCGATGCAAGATGGCTGCTGTCAAAAAAGCATTTTTCAAATTATCCGCCACCACATTTCAAAGGTAAGTAGCTAAAGAGGGCTGCACTGTGCTCAAAGATGGCGGATGACAGCTGCACGTGGCTTTGTTTACCTCGCGCTAGTTAGGTTAAGTTGGTAGCACTAAGGTTTAGACCCGTCAAGATGGCAGCACTGCCGATGACAGGTGACGAATTTTGCAGCTACTGCGATATAGAGGGCAGCACAGTGCTTTGTAGTTTAAAGATGGCGGATGACAGCTGTCAAAAAAAGCACGTGGCTTTGTTTACCTCGCGCTAGTTAGGTTAAGTTGAAAAAGCACGTGGCTTTGTTTACAAACAAGAGCACGTGGAATTTACCGTCACCACATAGAGGGCGGCACTGTTCTCTCTGGATTAAAGATGGCGGATGACAGCTGTCAAAAAGCACGTGGCTTTGTTTAGAGGGCAGCACTGTGCTCAAAGATGGCGGATGACAGCTGTCAAAAAAGCACGTGGCTTTGTTTACCTCATGCTAGTTAGGTTAAGTTGGTACCACTAAGGTTTAGACCCGTCAAGATGGCAGTACTGAGGTTAGCGATGCGTTGTTGTCTGTCAAAAAGCACGTGGCTTTGTTTACAAATCTGTCAAAAAGCACGTGGCTGTCAAAAAGCACGTGGCTTTGTTTACCTCGCGCTAGTGAGGTTAAGTTGGTACCACTAAGGTTTAGGCCCGTCAAGATGGCAGTACTCAGGTTAGCGATGCGTTGTTGTCTGTCAAAAAGCACGTGGCTGTCAAAAAGCACGTGGCTTTGTTTACCTCACGCTAGTTAGGTAAGTTGGCACTAGTGAGGTTTAGGCCCGTCAAGATGGCAGCAGTGAGGTTAGCGATGCGTTGTTGTCGATGACAGCTGTCAAAAAGCACGTGGCTTTGTTTACAAATTCAAATCTCCCGCCAAAAATCAAATTTCCCGCCAAAATTCAAATTTCCCGCAGCGGCGGCGGCGGAGGAGGCGGGCGGCGGCGCCCGAACCATCCAATTATACTACTGGGGTACTAATCAAAAGTAGTGAACACTCATGGTGTTCCACACAAGATGGTACTACTCACAAGTACTGTACATCGTACAGGTAACGCAAACCTATGGTGTTTCTCACACAATGGCGCCACTCATAGGCAACGCAAACCGATGAGTTTCCTCACCTAGGTGTACTAGTCACGGGTGCCGGTCCCACGGGCCCCGTGGTGTTACTCACAAAGGGCGTACTAATCGCAGGCAACGCAGACCCACGGTGTCGCTCATATAGTGGTACAACTCACAGGCACCGCCCAGACCCGCGGTGTTGCTCACATGGCTACGACGCACGGGTACTGGAAACCCACAGGGGAACCACTCTCTGCTGCTACTAATCACAAACCTATTTCGTACCAAATATAGTGGTACTACTCGTAAGTAAAGGCGACCCATGGTGTTCCCCGCGTGATGGTAATAATCAATAGTAGGTTCATGGTTCTAATATCAGCATCCCTTGGCCGCCCCTTTTAGTCGCCTCTCACGACAGGCACGGGATACTGTGGGTGTATTATTCATCTGCGTCCCCAACCCACAGGGGGTAAAGAGAGAGAGAAGAAGAAGAAAAAAGGGATCCGTCACTTCGAAAGATGAAGTAACGGACGAAGAAAGGCAAGGGCCACGAAGGGCGTGAAATGAAAGACTCCCTAGGCCTCGAATGCTCTAATACCGTCGGGGTCGGAAAAGAACAAGAGTTGACCAAGGGAGGTCGGACAGGATAGACGAAAGTGAGGAGCCTGGCACAAGTAAGTGGAAGCAATGCAACACTCAGCTAAGGGCCCCATGGTCGCCAATCCACACTCCCAAGTTGAGAGGCCCTTGGGCCCCTGTTAGTCACCTCTTACGACAGGCAGGGGATACCGCGGGTGTATTCTGCATGAGCGTCTCCCACCCGCAGGGGGTAGTGTGTTTGGTTCGCGAGAGGTATTTTATTTCCCTCAAGTCCGCCGGCAAGCCGTGTAGGACCCCCCTATCCGCCACCTGGGACGCGCCACGTGGGAGTATCACCTCTCCCCCTGCTACGCAGCTCGTGGAATTCCATACGATGTGATGGCTGCAATTCATGTGCATCACTCGGAGCAACCGAAATCAAAGCATTGAACTCACGAAAGGGAAACCTTCTATGGATGTGCGAATGATGTCGCTTTAGGCTTCAAAACAATGGTCTGTAAAACTTCGCAACAAGGATCAGAAATCGCCAGAAACTATAATAGCAATTATGAAGAATTAAAAGACGAAATAGGAGACCTAGGAGAAACATTAATGACGAAAATGACTCTTTTAATGGAGACACAACTGACCTACTAACTACAATAGCATCTACAGCTTCACAGCAAAATAATACAGAATTTGTTCAAATATCTAGATCATCAGTAATAAAGGAAATAAGCCACTTGGAAATACAAAGGAACAATACAACAATAGGGGAGGATGCTGAAACGGATACACAATCCAAAATCAATGATACCACAGTGAATAGGAATGTGGAAATGGGAAAAGTGAATAACACAGGAGCACCCCGACCATAAAAATGAAAGGGATAGGTAATGAGCCCACAATAATTGGGACAATGAGCAATACCGAGCTCCAAGCTGGAGAAAGAAAGGCTTTGCTATACATAGGAAAACTTCACAGAGATACTACAGAAGAAAAAATTAAGGAACATCTTCAAAAACAAGGAATGACACACCAGGTAACTTGTGAAGAATTACAAACCAAAGGATATTTCAAAGCTTTTAAAATTTCCATCCCGCTTGCGGAAAAAGAACGAGCCATGGAAGCAGTTTTCTGGCCAGCCGGAGTTCTAGTAAGACAGTTTCGTTTTCGAAAGAGAAGGCACGAAGACGCAAAATTTCAATAGGTTAATGAACACATTAATCAAAAAAGATAACTCTGATTCAGGAAATCTCACACTTGACTTGATTTTATGGAATGTAGAAGGAGTAAGAGGTTTGCTTTTAACAACCCCAGAAAATCCTTGGGCAGGACATGATATAATTATAATCATAGAAACAATGCTGACAGAGAGGATGGATACGCCAGGCTACTGCAGCAAACACGCATTATCAACTCAGAAAGAATTTTTTTTTTGATTGTTGTTTAAAGGCGCCTAACATCGAGGTCATCGGCCCCTAATGGTACGAAATGAAACGACAAAGTAAAAGTTCAAAATTATCCACTGACCAAAATAAAAAATGCCATGAAGAATGAATGAACGAATGAATGAATGAATGAATGAATGAACATGAATTTAAAACAATCAGTGGATCCGACTCAAAAAACTATCATAGTTAATAGTATTACTGATGATGATGATGCTTGTTGTTTTAAGGGGCCTAACATCGAAGGTCATCGGCCCCTAATGGAACGAAATGAAGGACATGAGATATGAAGTTAAAATTTTAAAAAGTATCCACTGACTAGAGTTAAAAAAGAATGGTAATGAAGAAAAATGAGGGTGAGATTAAAACAGTCAGTGGATCTAATACGCAATGCCTTATGTTCTATTAAAATAAGAGAAAGTACAGGAAATCGAAGGAATAAGGCATCGCCCAGTAATACAGATATTAACACATAATGTACGTTACACGTTAAAATAACACATTAAAATGCGCAACACAAACTAAAATGGAGTCAATGAGATAAAAGCGCAACTGACATAAACAACACTAGGACAAAGGACATCATCACACACGATAAAACAGACCGCTATCCCTCATAAAGCGGATGACGAGGTCTGCTGACTGCTCGTCATCGCGCAAGATAAGGGAGATAGTACTCGGAAGGTTAATACTACGGCGCAGATCGACCAGGTCCACGCACTCCGTAAGGATGTGTACCACGGTAAGATGGTCGCCGCAGGTACACACCGGAGGGGGTTCTCCTTTCAGTAGATGGGAGTGCGTCAAGATACCGTGGCCGATCCGAAGGCGACATAATACCACGGCTTCCCTCCGCGAAGCCCGAAGGGAAGTCCTCCATACCTTCGTTGTTCCTTTTATCGCTCGCAGCTTATTGGGAAGTGGGATGGCCTGCCACTCCATCTCCCAATGAGACATAACCAGATGTCTCAGCTGAGAGCGAATATCACTTGCTGGAACCTTGAAAGGCAACGGGGGCAGTGTAACTGCCTCCTTGGCAGCCTGATCCGCTAACTCGTTTCCCTCTATGCCCATGTGGCTGGGGAGCCACACGAACGTAATTCTGGTGCCGGCATCCGAACACCCGGCCAGCAGGTCCTGGATCCGCTGCACCAGAGGGTGTCGAGGGAAACAGGTATCAATAGACTGAAGCGAACTCAAGGAGTCAGTACACACGAGAAAGTGTCGGCGTACATTGTCTAGTGCATACCGCAGAGCCTCACAGATAGCATAGAGCTCTGCCGTGTACACACTACAGGTGTCCGGGAGAGCAAAAAGAAACCGATCATTGTCGACAACGAACGCACAGCCCACCTTCGTATCTGTCCTTGAACCATCCGTGTAAACGACGACCGAACCTGGATAGCGGCCAAGAACGGACAGGTAGATCCTCCGATAAATCGAAGGGTCCGTGTCTCCTTTCGGGCCAGTGTGCAAATCCAGGATGATTTCAGGTCGTCGTACAACCCACGGAGGTACCCCACTTGGTTGTCTGACAAGGCAAGGAATCGAAGGTACGTCAAACAATTCATAACTGCTATCCAAGCGTATCCCAACCGGCCGCGTCGCACGATGATGAGCAACGTACAACAAACGATTGCCATTGTTGAATACGCAGGGATAGCTCGGATGAAGTGGCATCTGTCGCAAATTTGCAGCATACGTAAGTAGTAGTTGCTGGCGCCTCAGGTGTAAAGGCGGCACACCAGACTCAGCGAGCAGGCTAGCGATGGGGCTAGTACGAAAAGCTCCCGTCGCCAACCTAACCCCGCTGTGGTGGATACTGTTCAGCTTCGCAAGAACGCTTGGCCTTGCGGAGCCATATGCTGCACTGCCGTAGTCTAACCGAGATAAAATGTGTGCCCGATAGAATCGCAGGAGCACCACGCGGTCAGCTCCCCAATTAGTGCTGCTAAGAAACTTCAAGAGGTTAAGCCTCTTGGTGCATTGCACTTTTAGCTCCCGCACGTGTGGCTCCCACGATAATTTACTGTCAAAAAGGAGCCCAAGAAATCGGTAGGTGTCAACAACTGGAAGAACGACATTACCTAGATAAAGCTCAGGATGAGGGTGAAGTGTACGTTGACGACAAAAGTGGACAACGGAGGTCTTTGCGGCAGAAAACCGAAAGCCATGTTCTAAGGTCCACTTCTCCACCCTCCTAATAGCTTGCTGTAACTGTCGCTCTGCGACTGCCATACTGCACGAGCTATAGTGCAGAGCAAAATCATCCACATATAGGGACGGTATTACGGCTGGACCAGCAGCAGCGACAATGCCGTTTATGGCAATCGCGAACAGAGTGACACTAAGAACCGATCCCTGTGGGACTCCATTTTCTTGAACGTGGTATTGCGAATATGTCCTACCTACTCGGACACGGAATAGACGGAGGGACAAAAAATTCGCAATAAATACCGGCAAGTGACCTCGGAATCTCCATTGATGCAGGACTGAAAGGATGCCATATCGCCAGGTGGTGTCGTAGGCCTTCTCCAAGTCAAAGAAGACAGCTACCAAGTGCTGTTTTCGGAGAAACGCATCCTGGATAGAGCTCTCCAGGCGTACCAAGTGGTCTGTGGTGGATCGAGCGGCTCGAAATCCACATTGGTACTCGGACAAGAGTCCTTGTTTCTCCAGACACCACACGAGTCTGCGATTTACCATCCTCTCAAATAGCTTACACGGGCAATTTGTAAGACAAATCGGTCTGTAACTTCCCGCATACTTAGGATCTTTGTCAGGCTTGAGGACAGGGATGACTATGCCCTCTCGCCACTGAGACGGAAAATCACCCTCTGTCCAGGTTCGGTTGAACACACGAAGGAGATATAGTAAACTATCATCACTAAGGTGTTTCAACATCTGGTTATGGATGTTGTCCGGTCCAGGAGACGTGTCCTTGCAAAGCGCTAAGGCGCTGCGGAGTTCCCACTCCGTAAAGGGCACGTTGTAGTCCTCTGAAGCTTGGGTGGCAAAACTCAGGTGATGACGTTCTGCCTCCCGCTTCAGAGGGAGGAAATCAGGATGGTAATTCCCGGAGCCAGAGACATCCGCGAAATGACTAGCGAGATGGTTAGCAATCGCGAGGGGATCAGTGGCGACACTGCCTGCAATGGAAATTCCCGGTACAGCAGATGATCCTTGAATACCCGAAATTCGTCGAAGTTTCGTCCACACTTGAGATGATGGAGTATGTGACGTCATGGACGACACATATCTCTCCCATGAAGCCTTCTTACTTTGTCGAATAAGAACTCGCGCCTTAGCGCGGAATTTCTTAAATGTTACCAAGTTGGCCACAGTAGGCTGTCTACGGTAACGCTTATGAGCGCGACGGCGTTCTTTGATGGCTGCTGCTATTTCATCGTTCCACCAAGGAACGAGTTTTCGGCGAGGAGTCCCCGAGAAAAACGGAATGGACTCCTCAGCAGCAGCAAGAATAACTTGGGTGATGTAAGTTATTTCCTCGCCGACGGTCCGCCTGACATCTTCGCTAAAGACAGCTAGTGATGTGTACTTTGGCCAATCAGCATGTTGAAGAATCCATCGAGGGGGAGCCTCGACGGGTTTATGATTCAACAAAGTAAGAACGATGGGAAAATGGTCACTGTCACAGAGATCATCGTGTGCATTCCACCGAAACAGTGGAACCAACGTTCGGCTGCATAGACTAACGTCTATGCGAGAATATGTGCCGTAACGTACACTAAAGTGAGTTGGTTCCCCTGTGTTCAAAATACATAAATCCAGATCTGATAGGAGTGTTTCCAGCTCTCTTCCTCGGGGGCAAGACGTCTCAGAGCCCCATATGGGGTGATGGGCGTTAAAATCGCCCAATAAGAGGAAGGGTGGTGGAAGCTGATCTATAAGATCAGCGACATCAGTGATGTTCAGATGCTGGCCTGGTGGAAGATAAACATTACACACTGTGGCTATGATAGGCAGCGAGACGCGAACAGCTACAGCCTCAAGAGGGGTTCTTAAAGGAATCTCTTCGCTGTAGCTATCAGAACGTACAAAAATGCCAACGCCTCCGGAAGCCCGGTGAGCATAGTATCGTTCTGTCGAGTATAGTTTGAAATTCCTCAAGACCGTGTGATGACCAGGTCGGAAATTGGTCTCCTGAATACAGACTATACTCGCTGCGTACTCACTAATAAGCTGACGTAACTCAGCAAGATGCCTGTCATAACCGTTACAATTCCACTGTAACAGTGCCATAGTGTGGACTATAAAAGGAGTGTTAGGTTATGAGCAACAAAATGCTCGTTAGCCTAAACACTATCGAGTTCTACATCCGTAGATGTAGAGGACAACGCGACATCCATCCCGTCATCAAAAGATGGCAGGGGTGCCGCCCAGAACGTCGACGCTTTTCGGGCGCGAGGGGGTCCCCTACGAGGAGAGCGCGCAGGTTTGGGAGCAGGAGTGCCTCGCGGCGCAGACTCATATCCCCCAGATGGAGGGCATGACTTCTCCTTCGCAGGGGAAGTCCGAGAGCGCTCAGGACGGGCGCTCTTCTTCCCCTTTTTCTTTTCAAGTTTAGACGGGCTGGGAGATGGTTTCCCAGCCCTGGTCAACGAAGCCGCCTCCGCCGGCTGGGGCACGACTTTCGTCGACCTCCTAGGGGGGGTGACTTAGTCTTCCCCCCTTGCTGTGCCGGCTGGCAGTTCCCAGCCAGCACAGACTTCTGGTTGGTCGAAGGTGGGGTGGTCCCCCCTTCGAGCTTTGACTATTTGCGACGTTGCTGGGAGCAGCAACAGTCGCCTTGGGCGCAGCGGTCTGGACAGGTGTCTTGGTCGTAAATGACGAACCTGGAAGACTCTGAGCTATCAAGCTATAGTCGAGTGTACGGGCAGGTGTATTCATAGAATGAAACTTACGGCGCGCTTCCTGGTAGGAAAGACCATCCAGGGTCTTGATCTCCTGGATCTTCTTCTCACTCAGGTATGTCGGACAATTCCGATCCCGAGGAGAATGAAAACCGGAGCAGTTAGTGCACTTGTATGGAGTTGTGCACTCCTCCGCGCCGTGAGCTACTCGTCCACATGTACCACATACAGCCTGATTCGAACAGCGAGATACCATATGTCCGAATCGCTGGCATTGATAGCATCGCATAGGAGGCGGGATGTACGGCCTCACATCGCAGCGATAAGTTGTTACCTTGACTTTCTCTGGTAACACTGACAACTTGAAAGAGACAATGAAGGCACCAGTGGCAACGTCTTCACCGTTGACCTTGCGCGTAATGCGCCGGACGTGTGTCACGCCACGGTTCTTCATGTCTTCCATCAACTCGTCGTCAGTGTTCAAAATAAGGTCGCGGTGAAAGATGACTCCGCGAACCAGGTTCAAGGACTTATGCTCCTCCACTTTGACGGGGATTTCGCCAAAGTGCTCGCACTTAAGCAACTGATCAGCTTGCAGTGCTGTACGAGTCTTTAGAAGCAAACTACCGTTGCGCATTTTCTTAAGTTCCTCCAGTTCGCCATAGACGCCTTCGATGTGTCTACTAAACAGGATCGACTTCACCAGCTTAAAATCCTGCCCATCGGTTCTGGTAGCGACCAGAAACCTAGGGAAGCTGGATCCCATTCCTTCACGCTGCGCATGTTCCCAGGGAGTTGAACCTCTCAGAGAAGCAAAAGTTAAAGACTTAGGTTGGCGACCACCTTGTGAGAGCCGACTTCGTTTGGAAGCCATGCCCGGTAGCATCCTCCCCGAATGCCACCCACTCCGATCAGGGGTCTCTGTAGCCGAACCAAGCAGCCAAGGCAATACCCACCTGGTCGTAGCAGGTATTGCCCGGGGTCCGATGTTGAACGATGCCTAATACGGGATGACTGAGGCGATGAGCACTAGGACTCCCTTCCTCCGGTCACCCGCAATAGCATGTACCCCATAGCGTGTACAGAGCACTAACAATAGAAAAAATAAATAAAAATAATTAATAATAATATGTCCTTCTGGCATTCGGCTGTGCGGGGACCTGCGTTGTCAGGCGGATACCACTGCCCGGGTACATGATACTCCCACCCGCCGCGTCCTGGGTGGTTGCTGGCACGGGCTTTCGAGCGTAGTCGCACACATAGGAGCTCCATCGCCGGGCAGCACGCACATCAAATTTTGAATGGTCTACATCTGACCCTCAGATAAATAATAAAAAATAAAGAGGGGACCATGGCCACATGACCCTTTAAGTCGCCTTCTACGACAGGCAGGGATTACCTATGGATGTATTCAGCCTCTCCCATCCACAGGAGGTCCATCACATTATACCAACCGCAATCCATGTCCGCGCCAAGGTCGCCCCTTTTTGTCGCCTCTTACGACAGGCAGGGGATACCGCGGGTGTATTCTGCATGTGTGTCCCCCACCCGCAGGGGGTAGTGTGTTTGGTCCGCGAGAGGTATTTTATTTCCCTCAAGTCCGCCGGCAAGCCGGTTAGGACCCCCTATCCGCCACCTGGGACGCGCCACGTGGGAGTATCACCTCTCCCCCTGCTACGCCATCGTAGTAGGTTCGTGGAATAGTATTACTGACCAAGGGACCACTTCCAAGGCAAATCGAGGATGCTTGGTGTCTAAATCGGTCCAAAAGACAAGTCAAAGGCCCCTCAGAATGGTACTTATCGCTAGTAATGTAGAACCATGGTATCTGTCCTGTTGCGGTACTAATCAATGGTAGCAGAGACTTGCGGTATTCCACACATTATTGTACTACTCAAAGCTTATGAAATTCGACATTAATACAGACCTATGTTTTTCTCACTCTGCGGCGCCATTCACAGGCAACGCAAACCTATGATGTTCACCACATAAGAGTACTAACCACAGGGACCTCTCCCTATCCCGTGGTGTTCCTCATATAGTGGGTACTAATCACAGGTATGGCAGGTCCATGGTAGCTATCATCCCATGGTCCCGCTCATATGGTGGTACTAATCACAGGTACTGCAAAAGCCGACCGCGCGGTGCTCCTGTGTGCTACTAATCACAAACCTATTTCGTACCTAATATAGTGGTACTACGCACAAGTATAAGCGACCCCTGGTGTTCTCCGCGTGGTGGTACTAATCACATGTAGTTGCATGGTTCGAATACAACCATCCCTTGGTCGCCCCTTTTAGTCGGCTCCCACGACAGGCAGGGGATACCGTGGGTGTATTATTCGTCTGCCTCCCCCACCCACAGGGGGTGTGTGTTTGGTCCGCGAGAGGTATTTCATTTCCCTCAAGTCCGCCGGCAAGCCGGTTAGGACCCCAATATCCGCCACCTGGGACGCGCCACGTGGGAGTATCACCTCTCCCCCTGCTACGCCTGCGTAGCAGGTTCGTGGCAGAAGGAATCAGGAAGGCCAGAAGGAGGAGTGACCTGCATGTACAACAAAATGGAAAGACTTAGAGATACAATAATAGATGAAAACTTAGTAATCCTGAAAAATGAAGAAATTACTATAGTAGGAACGTATATTAGTCCGTTGAAAAAAAAAAAAAGTGGAAGACACTATCGAGCTAATAGCCAAAATTCTACCATTTACTGACAAGGACGAAAATGTAATACTAGCTGGAGATTTTAACTGCCGTCTGGATAAACAGACTAGCAAAACAGATATCGTATTAGAAATGCTGCTCACGGAAGGATACCGTCTAATCAATACAAGTGAGGTGGTCACCTACTTGGCTCCAAACGGTTCCAGTACCATTGATTTAATCTTCTACCGAGAAAGAAATATTACATTGATAGGACATCAGATTATGAGAAATCAAGGTATTGCCGCACAAAGGAAACTTCTACCAGTATCGGCAAATTTCTTAATCAGACAAGAGGTCCCACATGAAACATGGAATATACACATAAGATCAAGAAGTATAGACGAAAACAAACTCACGGTAAACAGCCAAAGGATAGAAGAGACTCATCAGCTCATTGAGGAAAGTAATCTCGAAACAGCTCTAGGTGTCATCAATGGAATAGTAAGGGATTCTTTGTTCCACAAGAACCTCGGAAGTCCAAAGAATGGTTTGATGTAGAATGCAACATGACGATGATGATGATGCTGCTTGTTGTTTAAAAGGGCCTAACATCGAGGTCATCAGCCCCTAATGGTACGAAATGAAATGACAACAAAATATTCAAAATCATCCACTGACCAAAATAAAATAAAGTCGTCATGAAGAAGGAATGGATGGACATGAACCAAAAACAAAACAAAAAACAACAACAAAAACGAGTAAACAAAAAAAGGAGTGAATCCAACTCAAAAAAGATCATAGATAATTTATTTCTGACCAAGGGACCACTCATGAAGTACAATCCTGAATCGAGGATGCTTGATGTCCAAAGGGGTCCAAAATCCAGGTCTAAGGCCCCTCAGAATGGTACATGTCGCGAGTAAAGTAGAACCATGGTATTTGTCATGTTGGAGTACTAATCAAAAGTAGCGAAGACTCACGGTGTTCCACACAAGATAGTACTACTCACAAGTATTGTACTTCGTATAGGTAACTCAAACCTATGGTGTTTCTCACACAATGGCGCCACTCATAGCCAACGCAAACCGATGAAATTCCTCACCTAGGTGTGATGATGATGATGATGCTTGTTTTAAGGGGCCTAACATCGAAGGTCATCGGCCCCTAATGGAACGAAATGAATGACATGAGACATGAAGTTAAAATTTTAAAAAGTGTCCACTGACTAGAGTTAAAAAAGAATGGTGATGAAGAAAAATGAGGGTGAGATTGAAACAGTCAGTGGATCTAATACGCAATGCCTTACGTTCTATTAAAATAAGAGAAAGTACAGGAAATCGAAGGAATAAGGCATTGCCCAGTAGTACAGATATTAACACATAATTTACGTTAGACGTTAAAATAACACATTAAAATGCGCAACACAAACTAGAAGTCAATGAGATAAAAGCGCAACTGACATAAACAACACTAGGACAAAGGACATCATCACACACGATAAAACAGACCGCTATCCCTCATAAAGCGGATGACGAGGTCTGCTGACTGCTCGTCATCGCGCAAGATAAGGGAGAGTGAACTCGGAAGGTTAAGACTACGGCGCAGATCGACCAGGTCCACACACTCCGTAAGGATGTGTACCACGGTAAGATGGTCGCCGCAGGTACACACCGGAGGGGGTTCTCCTTTCAGTAGATGGGAGTGCGTCAAGATACCGTGACCGATCCGAAGGCGACATAATACCACGGCTTCCCTCCGCGAAGCCCGAAGGGAAGTCCTCCATACCGTTGTTGTTCCTTTTATCGCTCTCAGCTTATTGGGATGTGGGATGGCCTGCCACTCCACCTCCCAATGAGACATAACCAGATGTCTCAGCTGAGAGCGAATATCACTTGCTGGAACCTTGAAAGGCAACGGGGGCAGTGTAACTGCCTCCTTGGCAGCCTCATCTGCTAACTCGATTCCCTCTATGCCCATGTGGCTGGGGAGCCACACAAACGTAATTCTGGTGCCGGCATCCGAACACCCGGCCAGCAGGTCCTGGATCCGCTGCACCAGAGGGTGCCGAGGGAAACAAGTATCAATAGACTGGAGCGAGCTCAAGGAGTCAGTACACACGAGAAAGTGTCTGCGTTCATTGTACAGTGCGTACCGCAGAGCTCCACAGATAGCATAAAGCTCCGCTGTGTACACACTACAGGTTTCGGGAAGAGCAAAATGAAACCGATCATTTCCGACAACGAACGCACAGCCCACCTTCGTATCTGCCCTTGAACCATCCGTGTAAACGACGACTGCTGCTGATGATGATGCTTGTTGTTTTAAGGGGCCTAACATCGAAGGTCATCGGCCCCTAATGGAACGAAATGAAGGACATGAGATATGAAGTTAAAATTTTAAAAAGTATCCACTGACTAGAGTTAAAAAAGAATGGTAATGAAGAAAAATGAGGGTGAGATTAAAACAGTCAGTGGATCTAATACGCAATGCCTTATGTTCTATTAAAATAAGAGAAAGTACAGGAAATCGAAGGAATAACGCATCGCCCAGTAATACAGATATTAACACATAATGTACGTTAGACGTTAAAATAACACATTAAAATGCGCAACACAAACTAAAATGGAGTCAATGAGATAAAAGCGCAACTGACATAAACAACACTAGGACAAAGGACATCATCACACACGATACAACAGACCGCTATCCCTCATAAAGCGGATGACGAGGTCTGCTGACTGCTCGTCATCGCGCAAGATAAGGGAGATAGTACTCGGAAGGTTAATACTACGGCGCAGATCGACCAGGTCCACGCAGTCCGTAAGGATGTGTACCACGGTAAGATGGTCGCCGCAGGTACACACCGGAGGGGGTTCTCCTTTCAGTAGATGGGAGTGCGTCAAGATACCGTGGCCGATCAGAAGGCGACATAATACCACGGCTTCCCTCCGCGAAGCCCGAAGGGAAGTCCTCCATACCTTCGTTGTTCCTTTTATCGCTCGCAGCTTATTGGGAAGTGGGATGGCCTGCCACTCCATCTCCCAATGAGACATAACCAGATGTCTCAGCTGAGAGCGAATATCACTTGCTGGAACCTTGAAAGGCAACGGGGGCAGTGTAACTGCCTCCTTGGCAGCCTGATCTACTAACTCGTTTCCCTCTATGCCCATGTGGCTGGGGAGCCACACGAACGTAATTCTGGTGCCGGCATCCGAACACCCGGCCAGCAGGTCCTGGATCCGCTGCACCGGAGGATGCCGAGGGAAACAGGTATCAATAGACTGAAGCGAACTCAAGGAGTCAGTACACACGAGAAAGTGTCGGCGTACATTGTCTAGTGCGTACCGCAGAGCCTCACAGATAGCATAGAGCTCTGCCGTGTACACACTACAGGTGTCCGGGAGAGCAAAAAGAAACCGATCATTGTCGACAACGAACGCACAGCCCACCTTCGTATCTGTCCTTGAACCATCCGTGTAAACGACGACTGAACCTGGATAGCGGCCAAGAACGGACAGGTAGATCCTCCGATAAATCGAAGGGTCCGTGTTTCCTTTCGGGCCAGTGTGCAAATCCAGGATGATTTCAGGTCGTCGTACAACCCACGGAGGTACTCCACTAGGTTGTCTGACAAGGCAAGGAATCGAAGGCACATCAAACAATTCATAACTGCTATCCAAGCGTATCCCAACCGGCCGCGTCGCACGAGGATGAGCAGCGTACAACAAACGGTTGCCATTGTTGAACACGCAGGGATAGCTCGGATGAAGTGGCATCTGTCGCAAATTTGCAGCATACGTAAGGAGGAGTTGCTGGCGCCTCAGGTGTAAAGGCGGCACACCAGATTCAGCGAGCAGGCTAGCGATGGGGCTAGTACGAAAAGCTCCCGTCGCCAACCTAACCCCGCTGTGGCGGATACTGTTCAGCTTCGCAAGAACGCTTGGTCTTGCGGAGCCATATGCTGCACTGCCGTAGTCTAACCGGGATAAAATATGTGCCCGATAGAATCGCAGGAGCACCACGCGGTCAGCTCCCCAATTAGTGCTGCTAAGAAACTTCAAGAGGTTAAGCCTCTTGGTGCATTGCACTTTTAGCTCCCGCACGTGTGGCTCGCACGATAATTTACTGTCAAAAAGGAGCCCAAGAAATCGGTAGGTGTCAACAACTGGAAGAACGACATTTCCTAGAGAAAGCTCAGGATGAGGGTGAAGAGTACGTTGACGACAAAAGTGGACAACGGAGGTCTTTGCGGCAGAAAACCGAAAGCCATGTTCTAAGGTCCACTTCTCACCCTCCTAATAGCTTGCTGTAATTGTCGCTCTGCGGCTGCCATACTGCACGACCTATAGTGCAGAGCAAAATCATCCACATATAGCGACGGTATTACTGCCGGACCAGCAGCAGCGACAATACCGTTGATGGCAATCGCGAACAGAGTGACACTAAGGACCGATCCCTGTGGGACTCCGTTTTCCTGAACGTGAGATTGCGAATATGTCCTCCCTACTCGGACACGGAATAGACGGAGGGACACAAAATTCGCTATAAATACCGGCAAGTTAGCTCGGAATATCCATTGATGCAGGACTGAAAGGATACCATATCGCCATGTGGTGTCGTAGGCCTTCTCTAAATCAAAGAAAACAGCTACCAAGTGCTGTTTACGGAGAAACGCATCCTGGATAGAGCTCTCCAGGCGGACCAAGTGATCAGTGGTGGATCGAGCGGCTCGAAAACCACACTGGTATTCGGATAAGAGTCCTTGTTTCCCCAGACACCACAAGAGTCGGCGATTTACCATCCTCTCAAATACCTTACACAGGCAGTTGGTAAGACAAATCGCCCTGTAACTTCCTGCATACTTAGGATCTTTGTCAGGCTTGAGGACAGGAATGATTATGCCTTCTCGCCACTGAGACGGAAAATCACCCTCCATCCAGATACGGTTGAACACACGAAGGAGATAGAGTAGACTATCATCACTAAGGTGCTTAAACATCTGGTTGTGGATGTTGTCCGGTCCAGGAGACGTGTCCTTGCAAAGCGCTAGGGCGCTGCGGAGTTCCCACTCCGTAAAGGGCACGTCGTAGTCCTCTGAAGCTTGAGAGGCAAAACTAAGATGATGACGTTCTGCCTCTCGCTTCACAGCGAGGAAATCAGGATGGTAATTCCCGGAGCCAGATACATCCGCGAAATGACTGGCTAGATGGTCAGCAATCAGGAGGGATTCAGTGACAATATTGCCTGCAATGGAAATTCCCGGTACAGAAGATGATCCATGGATACCCGAAATACGTCGAAGCTTAGTCCACACTTGAGATGATGGAGTATGTGACGTCATAGACGACATTTATCTCTCCCATGAAGCCTTCTTACTTTGACGAATAAGAACTCGCGCCTTAGCGCGGAGTTTCTTGAATGTTATCAAGTTGGCCGCAGTAGGCTGTCGACGGTAACGTTTGTGAGCGCGACGGCGTTCTTTGATAGCTGCTGCTATTTCTTCGTTCCACCAAGGAACGGGCGTTCGGCGAGGAGTCCCCGAATAGAACGGAATGGACTCCGCAGCAGCAGCAAGAATAACTCGGGTTATATAAGTTATTTCGTCGGCGACGGTCTGCCTGATATCATCGTTAAAGGCAGCTAACGATGAGTACTTTGGCCAATCAGCATGTTTCAAAATCCATCGAGGGGGAGCCTCGACGGATTTTTGGTTCATCAAAGTAAGAATGATGGGAAAATGGTCACTGTCACAGAGATCATCGTGTGTATGCCACCGAAACAGTGGAACCAACGTTCGGCTGCACAGACTTACGTCTATGCGAGAATATGTGCCGTAACGCACACTAAAGTGAGTTGGTTCCCCCGTGTTCAAAATACATAAATCCAGCTCTGTTACTAATGTTTCCAGCTCTCTCCCCCTGGGGCAAGGCGTCTCAGAGCCCCAGATGGGGTGATGGGCGTTGAAATCGCCCAATAAGAGGAAGGGAGGTGGAAACTGATCTATAAGTCAGTGACATCAGTTATGTTAAGAGCGTGACCGGGTGGAAAATAAACATTACACACTGTTGTTATGACAGGCAGCGGAACGCGAACAGCTACAGCCTCGAGGGGAGTTCTTAATGGAACCTCTTCTCTGTAGGTATCAGAACGTACAAAAATGCCAACACGACCGGACGCCCGGTGAGCATAGTACCGTTCTGTCGAGTATAGTCTGAAATTTCTCAAGACCGTATGATGACCAGGTCTGAAGTTGGTCTCCTGAATACAGACTATACTCGCTGCGTTCTCACTAATGAGCTGACGTAACTCAGCAAGATGCCTGCCATAACCATTACAATTCCACTGTAACAGTGCCATAGTGTGGACTATAAAAGGAGTGTTAGGTTATGAGCGAAAAAATGCTCGTTAGCCTAAACACTATCTAATTCTACATCCGTAGATGTAGAGGACAGCGCGACATCCATCCCGTCATCAAAAGATGGCAGGGGTGCCGCCCAGAACTTCCGACACTTTTCGGGCGCGAGGGGGTCCCCTACGAGGAGAGCGCGCAGGTTTAGGAGCAGGAGTGCCTCCTGGCGCAGACTCATACCCCCCAGATGGGGGGCATGACTTCTCCTTCGCAGGGGAAGTCCGAGAGCGCTCAGAACGTGCGCTCTTCTTCCCCTTCTTTTTTTCAGGTTTAGACGGGCTGGGAGGTGGTTTTTCAGCCTTGGTCGACGATGCCGCCTCCGCCAGATGGGGCACGACTTTCGCCGACCTCCTACGGGGGGTACACTTAGTCTTCCCCCCTTGCTGTGCCGGCTGGGAACTGCCAGCCTGCACAGATATGGTTGGTCGAAGGTATTGTGGTCCCCCCCTTCGAGCTTTGAATATTTGCGACGTTGCTGGGAGCAGCAACAGTCGCCTTGGGCGCAGCGGTCTGGACAGGTGTCGATGTTGTAAATGGCGAACCTGGAAGACTGAGCTATCAAGCTATAGTCGAGTGTACGAGCAGTTGTATTCGTAGAATTAAGCTTACGGCGCGCTTCCTGATAGGAAAGACCATCCAGGGTCTTGATCTCCTGGATCTTCTTCTCACTCAGATATGTCCGACAGTTCCGATCCCGAGGAGAATGAAAACCGGAGCAGTTAGTGCACTTGTATGGAGATGTGCACTCTTCCGCGCCGTGAGCTACTCGTCCACATGTACCACATACAGCCTGATTCGAACAGCGAGATACCATATGTCCGAATCGCTGGCATTGATAGCATCGCATAGGAGGCGGGATGTACGGCCTCACATCGCAACGATAAGTTGTTACCTTGACTTTCTCTGGTAACACTGACAACTTGAAAGAGACAATGAAGGCACCAGTGGCAACGTCTTCACCGTTGACCTTGCGCGTAATGCGCCGGACGTGTGTCACGCCACGGTTCTTCATGTCTTCCATCAACTCGTCGTCAGTGTTCAAAATAAGGTCACGGTGAAAGATGACTCCCCGAACCATGTTCAAGGACTTATGCTCCTCCACTTTGACGGGGATTTCGCCAAAGTGCTCGCACTTAAGCAACTGATCAGCTTGCAGTGCTGTACGAATCTTTAGAAGAAAACTACCGTTGCGCATTTTCTTAAGTTCCTCCAGTTCGCCATGGACGCCTTCGATGTGCCTACTAAACAGGATTGACTTCACCAGCTTAAAATCGTGCCCATCGGTTCTGGTAGGGACCAGAAACCTAGGGAAGCTGGATCCCATTCCTTCTCGCTGCGCATGTTCCCAGGGAGTTGAAACTCCCAGGGAAGCAAAAGTTAAACACTTAGGTGGGGACCACTTTGAGAGAGCCGACTTCGTTTGGAAGCCATGCCCGATAGCTTCCTCCCCGAATGCCACCCACTCCGATCAGGGGTCACTGTAGCCGAACCAAGCAGCCAAGGCAATACCCACCTGGTCATAGCAGGTACTGCCCGGGGTCCGATGTTGGACGATACCTAATACGGGATGACTGAGGCAATGAGCACTTAGACTCCCTTCCTCGAGTCACCCGCAATAGCATGTACCCCATAGCGTGTACAGAGCACTAAATATAGAGAAAAAATTAAAAATAGTTAATAATAATATGTCCGTCTGGCATTCGGCTGTGAGGGGACCTGCGTTGTCAGGCGGATACTTCGGCCCGGGTATATGACACTCCCACCCGCCGCGTCCTGGGTGGTTGCTGGCACGGGCTTTCGAGCGTAGTCTCACACAGAGTAGCTCCATCGCCCAGCAGCACGCACATCAAATTTTGGAATGGTCTACATCTGACCCTCCGAAAAATAATAAAAAATAACGAGGGGACCATGGTCACATGACCCTTTAAGTCGCTTTCTATGACAGGCAGGGATTACCTATGGCTGTATTTAGCCTCTCCCATCCACAGGAGGTCTACCACATTATACCAAACCGCAATCCATGTCCCCGCCAAGGTCGCCCCTTTTTGTCACCTCTTACGACAGGCAGGGGATGCCGCGGGTGTAGTCTACAAGTGCGTCCCCCACCCGCAGGGGGTAGTGTGTTTGGTCCGCGAGAGGTATTTTATTTCCCTCGAGTCCGCCGGCAAGCCGCTTAGGACCCCAGTATCCGCCACCTGGGACACGCCACGTGGGAGTATCACCTCTCCCCCTGCTACGCCATCGTAGTAGGTTCGTGGTGAGACGAAATGCAATGACAAAATAAAAATCCAAAATCCTCCGCTGACCATAATTTAAAGCGTGAGAAAGAAAAATGAACGGATGTATATGAAGTTAAAACAATCAGTGGAGCCGACCCAAAATGCCTCAGTCTCGGAAACTGACGGAAAAGCAATAGTAATACTGACCAAGGGACTGCTTCTATAACTCAGTACTGAATCGATGATCCTTGCAAGCTAAATGGGTCCAAAATATAGGTCATCAGCCTCTCATAATGGTACTTATCGCTAGGAAAGTAGAACCATGGTATTTGACATGGTGCGGTACTAATCAAAAGTGTCGTAGACTCGCGGTATTCCGCACATTATGGTACTACCCACAGGTAATGAAATTCGCACATGTAATACAGACCTATGGTGTTTCATACATAGCGGAGCCATTTACAGGCAACGCAAACCTATGGTTTTAACACGTTGAGTGCCATGCGACCTCATTTGGGTACGTGAGAGTAGTAAAATTGTTGAGCTACACGGCCCCATATGGGGTCGTACGTTCGTTCGAAATCAAGAACTGTGCGTACCCATTTGGGTGCGCAGTATACCTGTGTTTCATAGCTGTATAAAGCCTCTTCCTGCCATCTTTCGGCCGTCTATTTATGTATGTGCATAGTCCACCTTTCATTCTTCAATTTTTGTTTTGGCGCGACCTCATATGGGTACGTCAGGCGTGCATTGTAGAGTGACAAAGTCATTGTCTATCTCGCGCACGGATTGTTTATGTTGGTGTGGAGTGCTGTGAGTTTAGTGTTGTGTGATTTAATTTGCTACTTTTATTCATTACCACTATGAGTAAATCGAGCAGTAAGAGACTTAATGAAGATAGCCTGAACGATTTGTTGAATAATTCGGACAATGACGATGTAGACGAGGAATATAGTTACAGTGACTTTGATCTCAGTACAGACGATGACATTGCTGAAAGTAGTGGCAGTGCTGAAAGTGATTATCGAAGTGAAAACGAGGATGGGCTTTCAGTGCAGGGAACAGCTGGGAATAATTATAATAACAGTAGCAACTGGGGGCCTGGCATTGGCGCTCAGCGTGTCTTTCTTTTTCAAGGGGCGGAGGCTCTTCACACCGGGTTGGCGAATAATTCTGAAGCCTCACCTTATGATATGTATTGTTTATTCATAACAGATGATGTAATCAATTTAATGGTACAATAAACCAACCGAAATGCCCAGCAAGTTTTGATGTCTAAGCATTTAAGCAGATCAAGCCGCCTTAATGAATGGGTCGATACAACACCTGACGAAATGAGGAAATTCCTCGGTTTGCGCTTGTGGATGTGTCTTGTGCAACTGCCATCCTTTGCCTGTTATTGGAGCGATAAGACAATGTTCTACACGAAAGTTGCTCGTAGTGTTATGAGCAGAAACAGGTTCCAGGTACTTTTGAGATTGTGGCACTTCGCCAACAATGAGCAACAGGTAGGCAAGCTGCACAAAAAAGCCGCTAGCGAATTTCTTAGTTAACCGATTTCAGAAAGTGAAGACCCCTGGAAGCAATATGGTCATAGATGAATCTATGGTTCCCTGGCGAGGAAAATTATCGTTCAAGCAGTATCTCCCAGGAAAGGCCCATAAATTTGGTATTAAGATGTTCAAGTTATGTGATGATTCCGGTTACACGTATATAATTATTATTTATGCCGGAAAAGGAACAGTCCCTGCTGATAAAAATTTTTCTATGACGTCAAAAGTTGTACTCCACCTGATGGAGCCGTACTTAGACCAGGGGCGATTTTTATGCACCGATAATTACTACACTTCGCTAGAGCTAGCGAATGAACTTCTTGAACGCAAGACACATCTTGTCGGGACATTGCGAAAGAATAGGAAGGGCTTCCCGAAAGAAGTGACTGCGGCAAAACTGAGGAAAAATGATAAATGTGTCACAGTAATGAAGTGGATGGACAAAGATGTGTTGATCTCAACTAAACACAGCAATACCATCGAAGCTACAGGAAGAACAAGTAGAAATGGTGAAGTTATAATAAAGCCTAGTATGATGATGATGATGATGATGATTGTTGTTTAAAGGGGCCTAACATCGAGGTCATCGGCCCCTAATGGTACAGAATAAGACGAAATGGAATGACATATTAAAAGTCTAAAATTCTCCACTGACCAGAATTCAAAAGCGTAAGAACGAAGAATGAATGGATGGACATGAATTTAAAACAGTCAGTGGATACGACCCGCAATGTCGCACATTCACATAAACAGACGTGACAAAAGAGTATTACTGACCAAGGGACCACTTCCAAAAGCAAATCGAGGATGCTTGGTGTCTAAATGGGTCCAAAATACAAGTCAAAGGCCCCTCAGAATGATACTTATCGCTAGTAATGTAGAACCATGGTATCTGTCCTGTTGCGGTACTAATCAATGGTAGCAGAGACTTGCGGTATTCCACACATTATTGTACTACTCAAAGCTTATGAAATTCGACATATAATACAGACCTATGTTTTTCTCACTTTGCGGCGCCATTTACAGACAACGCAAACCTATGGTGTTCATCACATAAGAGTACTAACCACAGGGACCTCTCCCTATCCCGTGGTGTTCCTCATATAGTGGGTACTAATCATAGGCAAAACGGAACCATGGTATCTATCATCCCACGGTCCTGCTCATATGGTGGTACTAATCACAGGTACTGCAAAAGCCGACCGCACGGTGCTCCTGTGTGCTACTAATCACAAACCAATTTCGTACCTAATGTAGTGGTACTACGTACAAGTGAAAGCGACCCTTGGTGTTCTCCACGTGGTGGTACTAATCACAAGTAGTTTCATGGTTCTAATACAATCAACCCTTGGTCGCCCCTTTTAGTCGCCTCTCACGACAGGAAGGGGATATCGTGGGTGTATTATTCGTCTGCCTCCCCCACCCACAGGGGGTGTGTGTTTGGTCCGCGAGAGGTATTTTATTTCCCTCAAGTCCGCCGGCAAGCCGGTGAGGACCCCCCTATCCGCCACCTGGGACGCGCCACGTGGGAGTATCACCTCTCCCCCTGCTACGCCTTCGTGGAAGCCTAGTATGACCATAGATTATAATCGTATGAAAAGTGGCATAGATTTATCTGACACCTTGTCGTCTTATCACTCTGCTCTACGCAAGACAATACGGTGGTACCACAAAGTCGCAGATGATCTGGTGTACGGTACGTGTATTGTCACTGCTTTTCTCACATATAACCAGAAGCACACAAAGAAAATCCAGCTTTGTGACTTTCGCCAGCAAGTGGTGATGATGATGCTCTCTCTCTCTCAGAAGATCCAGTCAATAAGACACCAAGGAAGGACAATCATTACCTCGAACAGCGAGATCAACTCACAGACCTAAAATGTCGCAGGTAAGTTATATTTCGCACAAGTAACACTGAATATAATCAATGTTTTACCATAATAAAGTACATTTATATGATGTGAAATTCCCTTACAGAAGAGTTCGCGGACGCTGCAAGCGATGCTACGAGGAATGCAGGCGGACTATAAGCAACAGAGAACCATGCAAGAAAGCAACAATAGTGCCCACCATCTGCAAATCTTGCCCTGGGAAGCCCTACTTGTGCGCCAACTGCTTTGAACTGTACCACAAGAAGAACTGGTAAGTACTTTCAGCACGTTTACATTCATGATACTACAGACAACACAATTACACAGCTTCACACACACGTACAAGGGACTGATGATCGTGATGTTCCTAGTCCGTAATGAATCAGTAACTACATTCACATAAGTTAAAATGTTTCCGGACAATATTTGCCTACTTCCCTTTTTCCTTAGATCACTTCTGATGTGGATGATGCGGATGACGCGGATAACGAAGAAGTAGCGCAATTATCTCCAGTTATTGCAGCAAATACTAAACAATTCACTTCCTCTGCTATTATGTTAAGGTATGTATATACATTTCAAATATTATATACAATGTATTATTTAATTTCCATTTATATAAAATCTTGTATTCGTGAATAAAAATTGATATGTTTGTCATTTAGTTGAAATTTGCTTTCTCGGTCATCCTACAAATCTAAAAAACCCTTCAGCAATAGCAAGCTCATAGTATGAACAAGCTAACGCGTCTCTCATAATCAACGACACATAAAGCGTAGCGTCCCTGCAAAGGAAGAGGTAAGTATGCTGCTGCTGCTGCTATATGCTTGTTGTTTTATGGGGCCTAACATCGAGGTCATCGGCCCCTAATGGTACGAAATGAAATTACAACCAAAAGTTCAAAATCATCCACTGACCAAAATAAGTAAAACGTCATGAAGAATGAAGGGATGGGCATGAAACAAAAAAACAAAAACAAAAAACACACAAAAACAGTGGATCCAACGCAAAAAAAAAAAGAAGGATCATATATAGCAATATTACTGACCAAGGGACCACTTATAAAGCCCAATCGTGAATCGAGTATGCTTGATGTCTAGAGGGGTTCAAAATCCAAGTCTAAGGCCCCTCAAAGTGGTACTTATCGCTAGTAAAGTAGAACCATGGTTTTTGTCATATTGGGGTACTAATCAAAAGCAGCGAAGACTCACGGCGTTCCACACAAGATGGTACTACTCACAAGTACTGTACTTCGTACAGGTAACGCAGACCTATGGTGTTTCGCACACAATGGCGCCACTTACAGCCAACGCAAACCGATGAGATTCCTCACCTAGGGTACTAGTCACGGGTGCCGGTCCCAAGGGCCCCGTGGTGTTCCGCACATAGTGAGTACTAATCACAGGCAACGCAGACCCACGGTGTCGCTCATATAGTGGTACAACTCACAGGCTACGCCCAGACCCGCGGTGTTGCCCACATGGGTACAACGCACGGGTACTGGAATCCACCCGGCCATGCTTTTAATGCAACGAATCACAAACATATTTCGTACCAAGTGAGTGATATTACTCGCAAGAACATGCAACCCATCGTGTTCCCCGCATGATGGTACGAATCAAGAGCAGTTTCATGGTTCTAATTCATTCATCCCTTAGTCGCCCCTTTTAGTCGCCTCTCACGACAGGCAGGGGATACCATGGGTGTATTATTCGTCAGCCTCCCCCACCCACAGGGTGTGTGTTTGGTCCGCGAGAGGTATTTTATTTCCCTCAAGTCCGCCGGCAAGCCGGTGAGGACCCCCCTATCCGCCACCTGGGACGCGCCACGTGGGAGTATCACCTCTCCCCCTGCTGCGCCTGCGTAGCAGGTTCGTGGAGGTAAGTATGGCTGAACGTTGGGACATAAGCAATTGTTTAAGTGCGACCCCATATGGGGGCGCGTATACGTTTATAAATCGTAATGACCAATACGACCCCATATGGGGTCGCAATATTTTACCTAATCTACATAATAAGTCAACCTAATGCATCATAAATATATCCTCATTTCAGCGATCACTTGCTTGGTTAAGCCTGTGAAACGTTTTCGCACTAGGGAGTAACTCAGTGTTATTAGCTCACGGCACCAGACGACAATCCCAAGAATTTAGGTCAGGCACTCAACGTGTTAATCACATAAGTGTACTAACCACAGGGACTCGTACTATCCCGTGGTGTTCCTGATATAGTGGACACTAATCATAGGCAAGCCAGAACCCTGGTGTCGCTCATATAGTGCTACTAATCACAGCTACTGCAAAAGCCGACCGCACGGGGCTCCTGATTGCTACTAATCACAAACCTATTTGGTACCTAATATAGTGGTACTACGCGCAAGTAATAGCGACCCATTGTGTTCCCCACGTGGTGGTACTAATCACAAGTAGTTTCATGATGATGATGATGCTTGTTGATTAAAGGGACCTAACATCGAAGGTCATCGGCCCCTAATGGAACGAGATAAACGACATTAGAGATGAAGTTAAAATTTAAAAAAAATATAGCCACTGACTAGAGTTTAAAAAAAATGGTGATGAAGAAAAATGAGGGTGAGATTAAAACAATCAGTGGATCTAATACGCAATGCCTTATTTTCTACTAAAATAAGAGAATATATAGTAAAACTAAGGAATAAGGCATTGTCTGGTAGTACATAATTTACGTGAGACGTTAAAATAACACATTAAAATACGCAACATTAACTAAAATGAGGTCAATAGGATAAAAGCGAAAGTGACACAAAACACACTAGGACAAAGGACAGCATCACACACGATAAAACAGTCCACTATCCCTCATAAAGCGGACGACAAGGTCTGCTGACTGCTCGTCATCACGCAAGATAAGGGAGATGGTACTCGGAAGGTTAAGACTATGGCGCAGATCGACCAGGTCCACGCTCTCCGTAAGGATGTGTACCACGGTAAGATGATCGTCGCAGGTACACACCGGACGGGTCTCCTTTCAGTAAACGGGAGTGCGTTAGTATACCGTGGCCGATCCGAATACGACATAATACCACTGCTTCCCTCCGAGAAGCCCGAAGAGAAGTCATCCATACCTTCGTTGTACCTTTTATCACTCTCGGCTTATTTGGAAGTGGAGTGGCCTGCCACTCCATCTCCCAATGGGACATAACCAAATGTGTCAGCTGAGAGCGAATATCACTCGCTGGAACCTTGTAAGGCAACGGGGGCAGTGTAACTGCCTCCTTGGTAGCCTTATCTGCTAATCCGTTTCCCTCTGCGATCAGTTTATGAACCCATCTCATATTTTAAATCAAATAAAAACGAACATTTTTCTTCCAACATTCATCCCATATATTTGTCAGAACTTCTATAATAAAAACAACGAGAGAACAACCACCAATTAATAAGTATGTTTAAAAGTTTCTTTACACTTATTTTTCAATTTTTACTCATCAGCCCAAGTTTCTCATACAACCTCATGTTTTCCATTACAGATTGGAACTTCATTGATGGTTTCCACTAAGGTCACATACTGTTAGCCATGCATCTGTTATCTTCTCTAACATGGCTTCTCGATTTTCTTGCTACCCTCCTGTCTACTTAGAATAGGGCAGGCGCACCTGGCTAACATTGGAAACGATCATTGATAGCGGGACCGCTGACATTGAGAAGTTCAGGCCTTTCGAGAGTGCTACTATTCCAAAATTTGAAATTCATTGGCGGTTTTCCATCAGGTGTCACATGCATTTCTCCTGGCACGTGTTTGCTCTCAAACTTGGTTTCTCAAGTTTTCACTCCCTCCTTAACTATTCGTGGTGGTGGTGACTACAAAGACAGACTGTCAATTCTAAATTTTTGACACAGTGATTTCGTCCTGTTTTTACAATATCACATTTCAAAATTTTTCGATTAAGACGTCCACAAGCTCACTAAAACACGTAATGTTCGTTTCCGTCTTATCTCATTTTTTTGTTCTTTTCTTCGTGGGTTTTAACACACTTGGCAGCCACATCAAGGAGAATTTTGCGAAATGTTGAATCAGCTAATTTGCTCTCATGTTTTCTTAAAGGAACGTTATTTACAGTGTTCCCAAAGTACAGAACGTTTAAAGAGGCGCTAATTTCATCCGGTCGCGTTCCTTTAATGACGATTGGTAATATTTGGCTAAAATCTCCGTCTAATAAAAATGTTACTCCCCCAAATAATAGAGTACTACCTCTTAGGTCTTGCATTGCTCCGTTCACGGCTTCGATTGAAATTTTGTTCCCCATAGTGCATTCGTTCCACAGTACAAAGATGGTGATGATGTTTGTTGTTTAAAGGGGCCTAACAGCTAGGTCATAGGCCCCTAATGGTACGAGATATAACGAAAAGATATAACTAAAATTTTAAAATATATCCTCTGGCTAGAATTTACAATAAATTATGATGAAGAATGATTATGAGATTAAAATAATCAGTAGATCTAATTGGCAATGCCTCATTTTCTAACAAAATTATAGGAAATATGGATTGCAATTGAGTAAGGCATTGCCTTGAAGTACAGAGATGTATATAATTCAAATTACAAGTTAAAATAACACATTAAAATACGCAAACACGAACTAAAATAGACTCATCGGGATAAAAGCGTGGTTAACAAAAAATACACTAATACAAATTACATTATTACACACGATAAAAAAGGCCACTGTCCCTCAATAAGAAGGATGACAAGGTCTGATGACTCCTTGTTAGCTCGTAGGACGAGGGAAGAGGCATTCGGGAGTAGTAGACTACGGCGCAGTTTAGCCAGGTCCACGCACTCCGTAAGGATCCACACTACAAAGACACACTCATGTAATAGTTTGGCTTTATGGCTATTTTTCGATACACTTCAGACTGAGTTTTCCACACGCTCTGCTTCTATTGGTATTTTAAACATGGAATGTGCCGTTTTCCTCCCAGGAAGTAAAGATGCAGCAATTCCGAAAGATGCTACTGCTATGGCAATCTTGTTTCTCTGAACGTATTTTGGCCAGCAAAAGATTTATATCAAAAATGTCTTGCCAGTACCACCTGGAGCGTTTAAAAAATATACACCACCATCGTTAGCACCATTCACACTGTCAATGAGGAGTCGGTAAACTTGATTTTGTTCGTGGTTTAATCTTGGCTCGTTCCGATTTATCGTATGTTGAAGTTCAACTGGATCAAATTTGTGTGTTCAATATATTCTCTGTTCAAATTTTCAACAATCCCATCGATCGCTTGTGTAGATGGTAAAGCATAATGAGGGAGAGCACTGCCGCCTACGGAAAGAAGAATGTCTTGTAACGTAAAAAGAGCAGGATTAGTAAAGTTTTGTAAATGAGCATTTATGCCTGCACCTGTGTAATGTTGTTGGAGGTCTCTTACATAATCTTCTTTGAAATGATCCTTAAACTTGTCCCATAATTCTGAGGGACTAGAAACATTGCAGAATACCAATATAATGGCAAATAGCTCTCGCAATTAAGATGTGCTGCTGCTCATCTGTTAATCTGTCGCAACAGTGATTATCGCCTTCCTGTAAACCAAGTGCAAGGCATGCTGCTTGATATGTAGGATGTAAATTACCATTCACGCTTTTGATACTTTCGAAAGAAGTTGGTCCGTTGACAACATTTAATAAGATTCTTAGATGATAACATTCTCGATTATTAGGATGAATTGTATAAATTCTACGAGGAGCATGCTCGCGAAATTTGTCGGGATGACCCCCAACAGGAGTATCTCGGCATCCCCGTTGGAATGAGCCATTTTCTCTATTAAATGTGTAACAAGCTGGTACTTCTTCATACAATAAACTGGCTACGAATTCGTCGTTATGGCACAGATCGGAAAACGCCATCAACGTGGTATTCCTCGGATTCTCTACCACTCCAGGGGCATTGTTTGGATCACAATATATTATCTGATTATTTTCTAAATGGATATCCAGATGTGTTACTGCGAGGAAACGTTCGTGAATAGAAAATGACAATATGCGCCAGATTGCTTCGCAAGTACTGACATATCTTGCATTTTGATATGATGTCACTTAATCGTTAGCATTTTTACTCCAAATATTACCAAGTCTGAACATTTGTCGACATACTTGCAAATATATTTGATTCATTTAACACTGCTACAAAATTCAACGTTAATGTGTGCTCTAAAAGTGCGCGACAGTACCGGAGCAAATGATTGATTCATTGATTGATTGATTAATTGATTTACGGGGTTACCCGTGGAAGGCAGAGGTGAAAGAAGGTGCGGACTGGAATGGGTCTAAGTACAAAGCTGAAAGATGAATTAAAATTTCAATAAAGGTTATATTTTCAATAGTAGAAAAACTTAACAAACTTCACATAGAATGTAAGCAAATAACAACTCGACCACTATCCACTAATCAGGTACAAGGTATAATTTTACAAACGAACGCCCGAGTTTCGGGGTCTTTACAGTTCTGGGCTTCGATCCCCAATTACACAATCCTTGAACTACTACCCCAACTTTACGAAGGGACACTCATTTGATCAAAGGGCAGAAAACCTCTTCATTCAAGGAGCACTTGCTCCCACCTAGTAATGTCAAGCCTCCTAGAGGCACCTTTCAAAACACCAGAAAGAGCTGACCCGCAATCAATCTTTCAAGCCTATTAAAGGCAATACTATGCTTTAATCACTTGCCATCGAGGCACAACTTACAAGAATTAAACAGGGGTATCTCGTACCCAGCCTACAGGGCCTTAAAAGAAAAGAACAGAATAATTAAATGGCCCAAAATACCAAGATAAATGGAGGCGTTGCTTGCACTCCTACATGAAACCTTATAAAACCTAAGGGGCATTAGGCTGATGACACAGGGGCTATTCCCAAACTAGGGAGGTGACTCGTATAAGAAAAAATTTTAACACATTAAGAAGAGAAGAAAATCGATTATGAAAACGTAGTCACCTCAAATCAAAAATGAAGGGGAGCTCGAGAGGGTAAAGCACTCTCTATCCCCGATTTACAGTTAAACAAATAAGAAAATTTTAAATAAGCGGGCACTAAGTTATATTTTTAGACAGGTATGTTACATTGAAAAGGTTTCGGACCTTCCCCGAGAGTTAAACTGCTGAGCTAGCAAGAAATAAAGATGTTAAACGGCCATTACCTTTGTTGAAGAGCTGCTGCGCGAAGGAAGAGGCGCTACCCGCCCCCTGCTATACTTCCATACACTAAGCTAGATGTTGTTGAAGTGGCGAAGAGCCATGAAAATCAGCAGTTTTATACCCCCGTGAAAGATTCGAGACCTTACATGAATAATTAAGACACACCCACAGGCGTTTATTGGCTGACTAAAATTTACACATCAAAATTGGAGAAGAAAGACACGATAGGTTGGAAATTAATTGCAGAAATTACTGGTTGGCTAAGTTCAAAACTGGCGGAAAGAAAATCTTAATATTGCCAACCCACAAATGAAAGAACGAAATTTAGTTATAGGAAAACTTATGAGTATAAAATATCTTCAATAAAAGTTCCCTCACTTCGCACCAGGGTGCATGATCATAGTTTTGGCAGAGACATCTGTGAGAGAATGTCCACACTTCTTGATCATTAATAAACAAAAGCAGTTCGAAATTAAGACAGTGACATCTTCTGAGAAACTGTTGAGGTAATTCAGTTTTTAAAGCTCCGAGTTTCTGCTGTAGGGGAGTACTTTAAGGCGGAAAATTCAAAAGTGCGGCGTAGAGGTGTACCAACCGGTACAGATTGATTGATTGATTGATTGATTAATTGACCGATGCTTGTTGTTTAAAGGGGCCTAACATCGAGGTCATCGGCTCCTAATGGTACGAAATGAGACGAAATGAGATGACAAATTAGAATTCCAAAATCCTCCACTGACCAGAATTCAAAGCGTGAGGACGAAGAATGAATGGATGGATTGGTATGAATTTAAAACGATCAGTGGATCCGACCCACAGTGCCCCAAAAAGAAACCGATCATTGTCGACAACGAACGCACAGCCCACATTCGTATCTGCCCTTGAACCATCCGTGTAAACGACGACTGAACCTGGATAGCGGCCAAGAACGGACAGGTAGATCCTCCGATAAATCGAAGGGTCCGTGTCTCCTTTCGGGCCAGTGTGCAAATCCAGGATGATTTCAGGTCGTCGTACAACCCACGGAGGAACCCCACTTGGTTGTCTGACAAGGCAAGGAATCGAAGGTACGTCAAACAATTCATTACTGCTATCCAAGCGTATCACAATCGGCCGCGTCGCACGAGGATGAACAGCGTACAACAAACGGTTGCCATTGTTGAAAACGCAGGGATAACTCGGATGAAGTGGCATCTGTCGCAAATTTGCAGCATACGTAAGTAGTAGTTGCTGGCGCCTCAGGTGTAAAGGCGGCACACCAGACTCAGCGAGCAGGCTAGCGATGGGGCTAGTACGAAAAGCTCCCGTCGCCAACCTAACCCCGCTGTGGTGGATACTGTTCAGCTTCACAAGAACGCTTGGTCTTGCGGAGCCATATGCTGCACTGCCGTAGTCTAACCGGGATAAAATGTGTGCCCGATAGAATCGCAGGAGCACCACGCGGTCAGCTCCCTAATTAGTGCTGCTAAGAAACTTCAAGAGGTAAAGCCTCTTGGTGCATTGCACTTTTAGCTCCCGCACGTGTGGCTCCCACGATAATTTACTGTCAAAAAGGAGCCCACGAAATCGGTAGGTGTCAACAACTGGAAGAGCGACATTTCCTAGATAAAGCTCAGGATGAGGGTGAAGAGTACGTTGACGACAAAAGTGGACAACGGAGGTCTTTGCGGCAGAAAACCGAAAGCCATGTTCTAAGGTCCACTTTTCCACCCTCCTAATAGCCTGCTGTAACTGTCGCTCTGCGACTGCCATACTGCACGAGCTATAGTGCAGAGCAAAATCATCCACATATAGGGACGGTATTACGGCTGGACCAGCAGCAGCGGCAATACCGTTTATGGCAATCGCGAACAGAGGGACACTAAGAACCGATCCCTGTGGGACTCCATTTTCTTGAACGTGGTATTGCGAATATGTACTCCCTACTCGGACACGGAATAGACGGAGGGACAAGAAATTCGCAATAAATACGGGCAAGTTACCTCGGAATCTCCATTGATGCAGGACTGAAAGGATGACATATCACCAGGTGGTATCGTAGGCCTTCTCCAAGTCAAAGAAGACAGCTACCAAGTGCTGTTTGCGGAGAAACGCATCCTGGACAGAGCTCTCCAGGCTGATGATGATGATGCTTGTTGTTTTAAGGGGCCTAACATCGAAGGTCATCGGCCCCTAATGGAACGAAATGAAGGACATGAGATATGAAGTTAAAATTTAAAAAAAGTATCCACTGACTAGAGTTAAAAAAGAATGGTAATGAAGAAAAATGAGGGTGAGATTAAAACAGTCAGTGGATCTAATACGCAATGCCTTATGTTCTATTAAAATACGAGAAAGTACAGGAAATCGAAGGAATAAGGCATCGCCCAGTAATACAGATATTAACACATAATATACGTTAGACGTTAAAATAACACATTAAAATGCGCAACACAAACTAAAATGGAGTCAATGAGATAAAAGCGCAACTGACATAAACAACACTAGGACAAAGGACATCATCACACACGATAAAACAGACCGCTATCCCTCATAAAGCGAATGACGAGGTCTGCTGACTGCTCGTCATCGCGCAAGATAAGGGAGATGGTACTCGGAAGGTTAATACTACGGCGCAGATCGACCAGGTCCACGCACTCCGTAAGGATGTGTACCACGGTAAGATGGTCGCCGCAGGTACACACCGGAGGGGGTTCTCCTTTCAGTAGATGGGAGTGCGTCAAGATACCGTGGCCGATCTGAAGGCGACATAATACCACGGCTTCCCTCCGCGAAGCCCGAAGGGAAGTCCTCCATACCTTCGTTGTTCCTTTTATCGCTCTCAGATTATTGGGAAGTGGGATGGCCTGCCACTCCATCTCCCAATGAGACATAACCAGATGTCTCAGCTGAGAGCGAATATCACTTGCTGGAACCTTGAAAGGCAACGGGGGCAGTGTAACTGCCTCCTTGGCAGCCTGATCCGCTAACTCGTTTCCCTCTATGCCCATGTGGCTGGGGAGCCACACGAACGTAATTCTGGTGCCGGCATCCGAAAACCCGGCCAGCAGGTCCTGGATCCGCTGCACCAGAGGGTGTCGAGGGAAACAGGTATCAATAGACTGAAGCGAACTCAAGGAGTCAGTACACACGAGAAAGTGTCGGCGCACATTGTCTAGTGCGTACCGCAGAGCCTCACAGATAGCATAGAGCTCTGCCGTGTACACACTACAGGTGTCAGGGAGAGCAAAAAGAAACCGATCATTGTCGACAACGAACGCACAGCCCACCTTCGTATCTGTCTTTGAACCATCCGTGTAAACGATGACCGAACCTGGATAGCGGCCAAGAACGGACAGGTAGATCCTCCGATAAATCGAAGGGTCCGTGTCTCCTTTCGGGCCAGTGTGCAAATCCAGGAAGATTTCAGGTCGTCGTACAACCCACGGAGGTACCCCACTTGGTTGTCTGACAAGGCAAGGAATCGAAGGTACGTCAAACAATTCATAACTGCTATCCAAGCGTATCCCAACCGGCCGCGTCGCACGAGGATGAGCAACGTACAACAAACGGCTGCCATTGTTGAATACGCAGGGATAGCTCGGATGAAGTGGCATCTGTCGCAAATTTGCAGCATACAAAAGAAGCATTTGCTGGCGCCTCAGGTGTAAAGGCGGCACACCAGACTCAGCGAGCAGGCTAGCGATGGGGCTAGTACGAAAAGCTCCCGTCGCCAACCTAACCCCGCTGTGGTGGATACTGTTCAGCTTCGCAAGAACGCTTGGCCTTGCGGAGCCATATGCTGCACTGCCGTAGTCTAACCGAGATAAAATGTGTGCCCGATAGAATCGCAGGAGCACCACGCGGTCAGCTCCCCAATTAGTGCTGCTAAGAAACTTCAAGAGGTTAAGCCTCTTGGTGCATTGCACTTTTAGCTCCCGCACGTGTGGCTCCCACGATAATTTACTGTCAAAAAGGAGCCCAAGAAATCGGTAGGTGTCAACAACTGGAAGAACGACATTACCTAGATAAAGCTCAGGATGAGGGTGAAGTGTACGTTGACGACAAAAGTGGACAACGGAGGTCTTTGCGGCAGAAAACCGAAAGCCATGTTCTAAGGTCCACTTCTCCACCCTCCTAATAGCTTGCTGTGACACTAAGTGACACTAAGAACCGATCCCTGTGGGACTCCATTTTCTTGAACGTGGTATTGCGAATATGTCCTACCTACTCGGACACGGAATAGACGGAGGGACAAAAAATTCGCAATAAATACCGGCAAGTTACCTCGGAATCTCCATTGATGCAGGACTGAAAGGATGCCATATCGCCACGTAGTGTCGTAGGCCTTCTCCAAGTCAAAGAAGACAGCTACCAAGTGCTGTTTGCGGAGAAACGCATCCTGGATAGAGCTCTCCAGGCGTACCAAGTGGTCTGTGGTGGATCGAGCGGCTCGAAATCCACATTAGTACTCGGACAAGAGTCCTTGTTTCTCCAGACACCACACGAGTCTGCGATTTACCATCCTCTCAAATAGCTTACACAGGCAATTTGTAAGACAAATCGGTCTGTAACTTCCTGCATACTTAGGATCTTTGTCAGGCTTGAGGACAGGGATGACTATGCCCTCTCGCCACTGAGACGGAAAATCACCCTCTGTCCAGATTCGGTTGAACACACGAAGGAGATATAGTAAACTATCATTACTAAGGTGTTTCAACATCTCGTTATGGATGTTGTCCGGTCCAGGAGACGTGTCCTTGCAAAGCGCTAAGGCGCTGCGGAGTTCCCACTCCGTAAAGGGCACGTTGTAGTCCTCTGAAGCTTGGGTGGCAAAACTAAGGTGATGACGTTCTGCCTCTCGCTTCAGAGGGAGGAAATCAGGATTATAATTCCCGGGGCCAGAGACATCCGCGAAATGACTAGCGAGATGGTTAGCAATCGCGAGGGGATCAGTGGCGACACTACCTGCAATGGAAATTCCCGGTACAGCAGATGATCCTTGAATACCCGAAATTCGTCGAAGTTTCGTCCACACTTGAGATGATGGACTATGTGACGTCATGGAAGACACATATCTCTCCCATGAAGCCTTCTTACTTTGTCGAATAAGAACTCGCGCCTTAGCAAGTTGGCCACAGTAGGCTGTCTACGGTAACGCTTATGAGCGCAACGGCGTTCTTTGATGGCTGCTGCTATTTCATCGTTCCACCAAGGAACGAGTTTTCGGCGAGGAGTCCCCGAGAAAAACGGAATGGACTCCTCAGCAGCAGCAAGAATAACTTGGGTGATGTAAGTTATTTCCTCGCCGACGGTCCGCCTGACATCATCGCTAAAGACAGCTAGTGATGTGTACTTTGGCCAATCAGCATGTTGGAGAATCCATCGAGGGGGAGCCTCGACGGGTTTATGATTCAACAAAGTAAGAACGATGGGAAAATGGTCACTGTCACAGAGATCATCGTGTGCATTCCACCGAAACAGTGGAACCAACGTTCGGCTGCATAGACTAACGTCTATGCGAGAATATGTGCCGTAACGTACACTAAAGTGAGTTGGTTCCCCTGTGTTCAAAATACATAAATCCAGATCTGATAGGAGTGTTTCCAGCTCTCTTCCTCGGGGGCAAGACGTCTCAGAGCCCCATATGGGGTGATGGGCGTTAAAATCGCCCAATAAGAGGAAGGGTGGTGGAAGCTGATCCATAAGATCAGCGACATCATTGATGTTCAGATGCTGGCCTGGTGGAAGATAAACATTACACACTGTTGCTAAAACAGGCAGCGAGACGCGAACAGCTACAGCCTCAAGAGGGGTTCTTAATGGAACCTCTTCGCTGTAGCTATCAGAACGTACAAAAATGCCAACGCCTCCGGAAGCCCGGTGAGCATAGTATCGTTCTGTCGAGTATAGTTTGAAATTCCTCAAGACCGTGTGATGACCAGGTCGGAAATTGGTCTCCTGAATACAGACTATACTCGCTGCGTACTCACTAATAAGCTGACGTAACTCAGCAAGATGCCTGTCATAACCGTTACAATTCCACTGTAACAGTGCCATAGTGTGGACTATAAAAGGAGTGTTAGGTTATGAGCAACAAAATGCTCGTTAGCCTAAACACTATCTAGTTCTACATCCGTAGATGTAGAGGACAACGCGACATCCATCCCGTCATCAAAAGATGGCAGGGGTGCCGCCCAGTACTTCGACGCTTTTCGGGCGCGAGGGGGACCCCTACGAGGAGAGCGCGCAGGTTTGGGAGCAGGAGTGCCTCCCGGCGCAGACTCATATCCCCCAGATGGAGGGCATGACTTCTCCTTCGCAGGGGAAGTCCGAGAGCGCTCAGGACGGGCGCTCTTCTTCCCCTTTTTCTTTTCTAGTTTAGACGGGCTGGGAGATGGTTTCCCAGCCCTGGTCAACGAAGCCGCCTCCGCCGGCTGGGGCACGACTTTCGTCGACCTCCTAGGGGGGGGGGAGACTTAGTCTTCCCCCCTTGCTGTGCCGGCTGGCAGTTCCCAGCCGGCACAGACTTCTGGTTGGTCGAAGGTGGGGTGGTCCCCCCCTTCGAGCTTTGACTATTTGCGACGTTGCTGGGAGCAGCAACAGTCGCCTTGGGCGCAGCGGTCTGGACAGGTGTCTTGGTCGTAAATGACGAACCTGGAAGACTCTGAGCTATCAAGCTATAGTCGAGTGTACGGGCAGGTGTATTCATAGAATGAAACTTACGGCGCGCTTCCTGGTAGGAAAGACCATCCAGGGTCTTGATCTCCTGGATCTTCTTCTCACTCAGGTATGTCGGACAATTCCGATCCCGAGGAGAATGAAAACCGGAGCAGTTAGTGCACTTGTATGGAGTTGTGCACTCCTCCGCGCCGTGAGCTACTCGTCCACATGTACCACATACAGCCTGATTCGAACAGCGAGATACCATATGTCCGAATCGCTGGCATTGATAGCATCGCATAGGAGGCGGGATGTACGGCCTCACATCGCAACGATAAGTTGTTACCTTGACTTTCTCTGGTAACACTGACAACTTGAAAGAGACAATGAAGGCACCAGTGGCAACGTCTTCACCGTTGACCTTGCGCGTAATGCGCCGGACGTGTGTCACGCCACGGTTCTTCATGTCTTCCATCAACTCGTCGTCAGTGTTCAAAATAAGGTCGCGGTGAAAGATGACTCCGCGAACCAGGTTCAAGGACTTATGCTCCTCCACTTTGACGGGGATTTCGCCAAAGTGCTCGCACTTAAGCAACTGATCAGCTTGCAGTGCTGTACGAGTCTTTAGAAGCAAACTACCGTTGCGCATTTTCTTAAGTTCCTCCAGTTCGCCATAGACGCCTTCGATGTGTCTACTAAACAGGATCGACTTCACCAGCTTAAAATCCTGCCCATCGGTTCTGGTAGCGACCAGAAACCTAGGGAAGCTGGATCCCATTCCTTCACGCTGCGCATGTTCCCAGGGAGTTGAACCTCTCAGGGAAGCAAAAGTTAAAGACTTAGGTTGGCGACCACCTTGTGAGAGCCGACTTCGTTTGGAAGCCATGCCCGATAGCATCCTCCCCGAATGCCACCCACTCCGATCAGGGGTCTCTGTAGCCGAACCAAGCAGCCAAGGCAATACCCACCTGGTCGTAGCAGGTATTGCCCGGGGTCCGATGTTGAACGATGCCTAATACGGGATGACTGAGGCAATGAGCACTAGGACTCCCTTCCTCCGGTCACCCGCAATAGCATGTACCCCATAGCGTGTACAGAGCACTAACAATAGAAAAAATAAATAAAAATAATTGATAATAATATGTCCTTCTGGCATTCGGCTGTGCGGGGACCTGCGTTGTCAGGCGGATACCACTGCCCGGGTACATGATACTCCCACCCGCCGCGTCCTGGGTGGTTGCTGGCACGGGCTTTCGAGCGTAGTCGCACACATAGGAGCTCCATCGCCGGGCAGCACGCACATCAAATTTTGAATGGTCTACATCTGACCCTCAGAAAAATAATAAAAAATAAAGAGGGGACAATGGCCACATGACCCTTTAAGTCGCCTTCTACGACAGGCAGGGATTACCTATGGATGTATTCAGCCTCTCCCATCCACAGGAGGTCCATCACATTATACCAACCGCAATCCATGTCCGCGCCAAGGTCGCCCCTTTTTGTCGCCTCTTACGACAGGCAGGATATACCGCGGGTGTATTCTGCATGTGTGTCCCCCACCCGCAGGGGGTAGTGTGTTTGGTCCGCGAGAGGTATTTTATTTCCCTCAAGTCCGCCGGCAAGCCGGTTAGGACCCCCCTATCCGCCACCTGGGACGCGCCACGTGGGAGTATCACCTCTCCCCCTGCTACGCCATCGTAGTAGGTTCGTGGCACTACAGTCTTAGCGACACGCAGAAGGTATACCTACCTGAGGATTTAACTGTCAAAAAGCTTTTGGGAATGTTTCTTCAAAGTAACCCTTATATTCAAATTTCATACGAAAAATTAAGAGAACATTTTGTAACGCATTACAACTTTTCCTTCGGGCACCCACGTTCCGACACCTGTGGCACCTGTGGTGTTCAAAAGGCACAAGAAGTGAATATAGAAAAAGCCAAAAATAACTCTGCAGATCCAGAGAAAATTAAGGAATTTTATGAACAATTGAAAACCCTTCACAATGGGATGCAGCTTCATAAGAGCAACGCTGACTGGTTTTACCGTATGAAACGGAATGCCAGAAAGCATGCACAGAAGACTGAAGGATACGAAGCAATCACTATAGATTTTGGTAAAAACTTGCCTGTTCCAAATATAACGACGAATGATGTGTACTACAAAAGACAACTGTCTTTTTATCTTTTTAATGTACACATTCTTTCCAATGGATCAGCTGTGTTTTACACTTATGATCAAACAGTTGCCAGAAAGGGAAGTGATGATGTGGTATCTATGCTTCACCACTTTTTTACAAACTTTCTAAGCCCTGAAGTCCGTGAATTACACATTTTCTACGATGCCTGTAGTGGATAGAATAAGAATTTTATACTTATTCGGTTTCTGCATTACACAACGGTTGTGTTAAAGAGGTTTGACAAAATTACAGTGACTTACCCTGTGCGAGGGCATTAATATATATGGAGTGTCACCGAAATATGGCCCTCATTAACCAAAAGGCGCCAGCCGAAACTCCAGGAGACTGGCGGGACGCAATTTTTAGTGCCAGAGTCAAACCAACACCCTTTGGGGTCGTGGAATGTTCTTCGGAAATGTTCAAAGCTTGGGGAAATGCCTTACAACAGAACTACAGCAAGAAGTTGGCAGTTGCTACACGCCCTATAAAGCAGACTGTGGTTACAGGTGAAAATACTCAAGCGATTCAGCATCGGGAATGGTGCATACAGATCAACAGTAATTGTCAAAAACATACAAAAAAAAACAGGTAAACAAAGTAACAAACAACCTGATCACCTTCGGCACATAGAACCCGAAATGATATATAAAGAACGTATTCCTTTGAATGCAGCAAAATACAGAGACATTCAATCCTTGAAGAAATTCTGCAGACAGGAAGCACAACATTTTTTCGACACACTTCCAGTAGTCGGAACCGAGAAGAACCACCCAGAGGAGAGGGACAGCGATTACTAGAGGTATGAAATTTTACGTCGCTCTTCACTTCTTCACCACTCGGAACTTCTCAGAGAATAAAAAGTAAGATTTTTTCCATTTCAGACAAAAAAAATCAAGACGTCTCTTCTAAAACAGTAGTAAGAAAGAAAGAAAGAAAGAAAACATGGACATTCAAGGAAAATTTAACATTCAAATTATAATATATATGTAGTTAAATCCTCAGTTTATAACTGCTATCATTAACATAATAACAGAAATTATTGCTAGTATTTTGAGTGATCTACAATCTCTATGCCTAGTGATACAGAGAAAGAACGATCAGAGTCAATGTAGAGGTGGACAAAAGAATTACTTTGTACCGTATGAACTTCCAATAATGATGCGTTTTACTAAAAGCTTATCACCAACAACTTCACACACCTACAATCATAAAAGCGTTTCAAAGTTTAAAAATGTCCTCCTTGAAAATGTGGTTTCCCTGACACTGTGCGTTCTTTCTCCGTACCCTTCATATAATATCGTTTCATTTCTGTTCATAAAATACAATGATGGTAATGCTCCACCAAGACCAGGTAAACCGATCTGAAAATGCAACTACCCGGTCTAATGCACTTCTTTCGTGCATGAATATATGGCATTACAGATTATAATATTGAGAGTGATACAGCACACCCCAATGAATTTGTTAGTTTGGACATGTGGGTCAACCAGCAACAGCTTTTGGATTCTGACTGTCCCATCGCTTGTTATAAGAAACAAGGGGATGAGGATCTAATCGGTGAACTTAACACTGGAGGCTTCATGGTTGTGATTATGACATCATACCAGAAGATGATGCTCTGGAGATTGACAAACGTCAACGTACTAACAGATAGCACTCATTGAACAAATGCCTATGAATTTCAATTGACTACAATAATGGTAGTGGAAGAGTTTGGTGCAGGAGTGCACCTTGCATTTCGTAACAGTAATAAACTGATAGATCTAAGATGAAAAGGTTCATACTTCCTGTTAGAGATGCTGTTGGACATCGTGTGATATGTCAGGTTTTTACATCTGACGATTATCCAGCATAATACAATTCGTCGTGTCAAGTCATGTCTGTCCCCGATCACGAACTCCTGTGCTATTGGTATATCCTAAGATCGCGGAAGAACAACTTGAATAAAATAAGAGATGATGAAAAAATCTCCCGTTTGGCACGCATTAATAGTTATCCCTGTAGAACTGGATGAAGAAATCTTCCACCACCTTCTTGAAGCCCTTTTAGAGATATGTTTTATCGATGAAGAGCTTCAATCTTTTCATGAGTACTTTTCGTTCAAGTACACACATTCATATGAAATGTGGGCAACTTGTTATAGGATAGGCTCGGCTTTAAATACGAATATGTATTTGGAAGCTTTCCACTTGTTGAAGAACTGTTACCCTGATGGAAAGATTAGTAGGACGGTTGAAAAATATGTGCCCATATTGCTTCGGTTCTCCAAAGACATGGTGTATGAGAGATTCATACGACAGATGAAATGGATACACACAATGCGTATGGCGACGATCTCTGAAAACTACAAGAAGAGTGCCCTTGTGGAGGATGAAGTTATTGAAAATATGGCAGAAATTTCATGGAGAGTTCAGTCCTCAAAGACAGACTCTCGAGGTCCATACCTGGTAAATTTGAATACAACAGCTGCTTGCGATGGTTGTCCTTTAACCTGCCATTTTCGCAAGGTGTGCGTACATCAGTTCACATGCACATGTGTGGATTACGTCATTCGTGGTAACTTTTGCAAACATATTCACGCCTGCCCACGTAGTGCCAATTTGGTTGATTCAATAGATAATAGACGTCAAAGCTGGTGCAATAATGGAGGAAGCGGCGATGTGTCTGTTTCCGTTGGTGAGGAAGTAGGTAAAGTCGTCTACGACAAGAGGAAAGTGAAGAGGTATCTTGATATTTGCATTGGAGCTACGCGAAGTGTAGATAATCCAAACTAGCCGCGTATCATAGGAAGCGCTGAAAGACTCACAACTATGGTGTATGAAGCCATGAGAAACAGAGAGAGCAATTCTTCCCTCCTGGATGCAACTGCAACTCAACGGAGAACTCTCGAGTGACAACCACGCTTCTTCTGAACAAAGGCAAGTTTTGCAGAAAAGCAGTCAAGTAAAACAACAGACAGAAAAATATCGGAATGGTGATGATGATGATGCTTGTTGTTTAAAGGGGCCTAACAGCGAGGTCATCGGCCCCTAATGGTACGAAATGAAACGACAAAGTAAAAGTTCAAAATTATCCACTGACCAAAATAAAAAAATATCATGAAGTATGAATGAACGAATGAATGAATGAATGAATGAATGAATGAATGAACATGAATTTAAAACAATCAGTGGATCCGACTCAAAAAACTATCATAGTTAATAGTATTACTGACCAAGGGACCACTTCCAAAGCAAATCGAGGATGCTTGGTGTCAAAATGAGTCCAGAATACAAGTCAAAGGCCCCTCAGAATGATACTTATCGCTAGTAATGTAGAACCATGGTATCTGTCCTGTTGCGGTACTAATCAATGGTAGCAGAGACTTGCGGTATTCCACACATTATTGTACTACTCAAAGCTTATGAAATTCGACATTAATACAGACCTATGTTTTTCTCACTCTGCGGCGCCATTCACAGGCAACGCAAACCTATGATGTTCATCACATAAGAGTACTAACCACAGGGACCTCTCCCTATCCCGTGGTGTTCCTCATATAGTGGGTACTAATCACAGGTAAGGCAGGTCCATGGTAGCTATCATCCCATGGTCCCGCTCATATGGTGGTACTTATCACAGGTACTGCAAAAGCCGACCGCGCGGTGCTCCTGTGTGCTACTAATCACAAACCTATTTCGTACCTAATATCGTGGTACTACGCACAAGTAAAAGCAACCCTTGGTGTTCTCCGCGTGGTGGTACTGATCACATGTAGTTGCATGGTTCGAATACAACCATCCCTTGGTCGCCCCTTTTAGTCGGCTCTCACGACAGGCAGGGGATACCGTGGGTGTATTATTCGTCTGCCTCCCCCACCCACTGGGGGTGTGTGTTTGGTCCGCGAGAGGTATTTTATTTCCCTCAAGTCCGCCGGCAAGCCGATGAGGACCCCCCTATCCGCCACCTGGGACGCGCCACGTGGGAGTATCGATGATGATGATGATGCTTGTTGTTTTAAGGGGCCTAACAGCGAAGGTCATCGGCCCCTAATGGTACGAAATGAAAGAACAGAAATTACAAAGGCATCCACTGACCAAAATAAAAATAAAAAATGTCATGAAGAATGAATGGATGGACAGGAACCCAACAAAACACAAAACAAACAAAAACAAAAACCAGTGGATCGGATTCAATAGAGAACGAAAATAACAGTATTACCGACCAAGGTACCACTTATAAAGCACAATGATGCTTGGTGTCTAAAGGGGGTGCAAAATCCACGTCTAAGGCCCCACAGAATGGTACATGTCGCGAGTAAAATAGAACCATGGTATGTGTCATGTTGGGGTATTAATCAGAAGTAGCGAAGACTCACGGTGTTCCACAAAAGATAGTACTACTCACAAGTATTGTACTTCGTACAGGTAACGCAGACCTATGGTGTTTCGCACACAATGGCGTCACTTACAGCCAACGCAAACCGATGAGTTTCCTCACCTAGGGTACTAGTCAAGGGTGCCGGTCCCAAGGGCCCCGTGGTGTTCCGCACATAGTGAGTACTAATCACAGGCAACGCAGACCCACGGTGTCGCTCATATAGTGGTACAACTCACAGGCTACGCCCAGACCCGCGGTGTTGCCCACATGGGTACAACGCACGGGTACTGGAATCCACCAGGCCAGGCTTTTTACTGCAACGAATCACAAACATATTTAGTACCATATTAGTCATACTACTCGCAAGTACATGCAACCCATGGTGTTCCCCGCATGATGGTACGAATCAAAAGTAGTTGCATGGTTCTAATTCATTCATCCCTTGGTCGCCCCTTTTAGTCGCCTCTCACGACAGGCAGGGGATACCGTGGGTGTATTATTCGTCAGCCTCCCCCACCCACAGGGGGTGTGTGTTTGGTCCGCGAGAGGTATTTTATTTCCCTCAAGTCCGCCGGCAAGCCGGTTAGGACCCCCCTATCCGCCACCTGGGACGCGCCACGTGGGAGTATCACCTCTCCCCCTGCTACGCCTGCGTAGCAGGTTCGTGGCGTGGGAGTATCACCTCTCCCCCTGCTACGCCTGCGTAGCTGGTTCGTGGATATCGGAATGGAAGGATCACTCCCTTGGCCAGTGAATGTTGGAACACACTTGCATATACTCCAAATTGCAGTACAGTGGTGGTGATGATGATGATGATGATGCTTGTTGTTTAAAGGGGCCAAACATGTAGGTAATTTCCCCCTGATGGTACGAAATGTGACGAAATGTAATGAAAAATTAAAAGTCTAAAATCCTCCACTGATCAGAATTATCAACGTAAGGATAAAGAATGAGTGGATAGATATATATGAATTTAAAGCGATCAGTGGAACGGACCCACAGTGCCACACATGCACAGAAACTGGCGCAAAACAAGAGTATTACTCAACAAGGGACTATTTTATAGCACGTTACTCAATCGGTGATACTTGTATTCAAAAATGATGATGATGATGCTTGTTGTTTTAAGGGGCCTAACATCGAAGGTCATCGGCCCCTAATGGAATGAAACGAGTGACATGAAACATGAAGTGAAAATTTTAAAAAAGTACCCACTGACTAGAGTTTAAAAAAATGGTGATGAAGAAAAATGAGGGTGAGATTAAAACATTCAGTGGATCTAATACGCAATGCTTTATGTTCTATTAAAATAAGAGAAAATACAGGAAAACGAAGGAATACGGCATTGCCCAGTAGGTTAAGACTACGGCGCAGATCGACCAGGTCCACACACTCCGTAAGGATGTGTACCACGGTAAGATGGTCGCCGCAGGTACACACCGGAGGGGGTTATCCTTTCAGTAGATGGGAGTGCGTCAAGATACCGTGGCCGATCCGAAGGTGACATAATACCACGGTTTCCCTCCGCGAAGCCCGAAGGGAAGTCCTCCATACCTTCGTTGTTCCTATTATCACTCTCACCTTATTGGGAAGTGGGATGGCCAGCCGCGTCGCACGAGGATACGCAGCGTACAACAAACGGTTGCCATTGTTGAACACGCAGGGATAGCTCGGATGAAGTGGCATCTGTCGCAAATTTGCAGCATACGTAAGTAAGAGTTGCTGGCGCCTCAGGTGTAAAGGCGGAACACCAGGCATAGCGAGCAGGCTAGCGATGGGGCTTGTACGAAAAGCTCCCATCGCCAACCTAACCCCGCTGTGGTGGATACTTGGTCTTGCGGAGCCATATGCTGCACTGCCGTAGTCTAACCGGGATGAAATGTGTGCCCGATAGAATCGCAGGAGCACCACGCGGTCAGCTCCCCAATTAGTGCTGCTAAGAAACTTCAAGAGGTTAAGCCTCTTGGTGCATTGCACTTTTAGCTCCCACGATAATTTACTGTCAAAAAGGAGCCCACGAAATCGGTAGGTGTCAACAACTGGAAGAATGACATTTCCTAGATAAAGCTCAGGATGTGGGTGAAGAGTACGTTGACGACAAAAGTGGACAACGGAGGTCTTTGCGGCAGAAAACCGAAAGCCATGTTCTAAAGTCCACTTCTCCACCCTCCTAATAGCTTGCTGTAATTGTCGCTCTGCGACTGATATATTACGCGAGTTATAGTGCAGAGCAAAATCGTCCACGTTGTAGTCCTCTGAAGCTTGAGAGGCAGAACTAAGGTGATGACGTTCTGCCTCTCGCTTCACAGCGAGGAAATCAGGATGGTAATTCCCGGAGCCAGATACATCGGCGAAATGACTGGCTAGATGGTCAGCAATCAGGAGGGATTCAGTGACAATATTGCCTGCAATGGAAATTCCCGGCACAGAAGATGATCCATGGATACCCGAAATACGTCGAAGCTTAGTCCACACTTGAGATGATGGAGTATGTGACGTGCAGCAGCAGCAAGGATAACTCGGGTGATATAAGTTATTTCCTCGCCGACGGTCTGCCTGATATCATCGTTAAAGGCAGCTAACGATGAGTACTTTGGCCAATCAGCGAAAAAATGCTCGTAAGCCTAAACACTATCTGGATGTAGAGGACAGCGCGACATCCATCCCGTCATCAAAAGATAGCAAGGGTGCCGCCCAGAACTTCGACGCTTTTCGGGCGCGAGGGGGTCCCCTACGAGAAGAGCGCGCCGGTTTGGGAGCAGGAGTACCTCCCGACACAGACTCATACCCCTCAGGAGGGGGGCATGACTTCTCCTTCGCAGGGAAAGTTTGACACTGCTCAGCACGGACGCTCTTCTTCCCCTCCTTCTTTTCGAGTTTAGACGGGCTGGGAGATGGTTTCCCAGCCCTGGTCGACGATGCCGCCTCCGCCGGCTGGGGCACGACTTTCGTCAACCTCCTACGGGGGGGAGACTTAGCCTTCCCCCCTTGCTGTGCAGGCCGGCAACTACCAGCCTGCACAGACTTCTGGTTGGTCGAAGGTGGGTTGGTACCCCCCCCTCGAGCTTTGACTCTTTGCGACGTTGCTGGGAGCAGCAACAGTCGCCTTGGGCGCAGCGGTCTGGACAGGTGTCGAGGTTGTAAATGACGAACCTGGAAGACTCTGAGCTATCAAACTATTGTCGAGTGTACGGGCAGGTGTATTCGTAGAATTAAACTTACGGCGCGCTTCCTGATAGGAAAGACCATCCAGGGACTGGATCTCCTGGATCTTCTTCTCACCCAGGTATGTCGGACAATTCCGATCCCGAGGAGAATGAAAACCGGAGCAGTTAGTACACTTGTATGGAGTTGTGCACTCCTCCGCGCCGTGAGCAGGGGGTAGTGTGTTTGGTCCGCGAGAGGTATTTCCCTCAAGTCCGCCGGCAAGCCGGTTAGGACCCCCTTATCCGCCACCTGGGACGCGCCACGTAGGAGTATCACCTCTCCCCCTGCTACGCCTTCGTAGCAGGTTCGTGGTGTATTAAAAAAAGGTCCAAAATCCAAGTCTTCAGCCCCATAACGTTACTTATAGCCAGAATAGTTGTACCATGATATTTGTCACGTCGCGGTACTAATCAAAAGTAGCGTAGACTCGCCGTATTCCACACATTATGGTACTACTCATCGGTAATGAAATTCGCACATGTATAGCAGATCTACGGCGTTTCAAAACATTGCGGCGAGATTTACAGGCAACGCAAACCTATGTTGTTCTTCACATAATTGTACTAATCACATGGACGCGTACTATCCCGTGGTGTTCCTCATATAGTGTGTACTAATCATAGGAAAACCAGAACCAAGGATTCCCTCATTCCAGGGTGTCGTTCATATGGTGCTACTAATCACAGGTACTGTAAAAGCCGTCGCGCACTCGTTTGTTACTAACCACCACTCTATTTTGGTACCTAACATAGTGGTACTACGCGCAAGTAAAAGCGACCCATGGTGTTCCCCGCTTGGGGTTACTAATCAAAAGTAGTTTCACGGTTCTAATATCGTCCCTTGGTCGCCTCTTTTGACAGCCAGGCGATACCATGAATGTATTTTTCGTCTGCGTCTCCCACCCACAAGGGATTGTATGTTTGGTACGCGGGAGGTATTTTATATCCCTCAAGTCCGCCGGCAAGACGGTTAGAACCTCTATCCGCCACCTGGGACTCGCCACCTCTCCCCATGCTACGCCAGCATACTAGGTCGTGGGGTTCGCGTTGAAGGAGGGATTGAATATAGTAGGTTACAGTAGCCATAACTGATTCAAAACAGCTGATTAGCGAGCTTATACCGTGTACCATTCATTTATAACATCGTTTCCTCTCTGTTCATAAGATACGATGATGGTAATGATCCGCCGAGACCTTGTAAACTGATCTGAAAATGCAACTACCCGGTCTAATGCACTTCTTTCGTGCGTGAATATACAGGGTTATTCACCTAACATGTTACACGCAAATAACTTCTAAACGATCTTAGATATCGGCATTCTCTTTTCATGTTCGTAAATGGTACCCATGTTCTTGTAAAATAACGTGCCACTTAGTCTCATAGAGTGATTAATAACCGAGATATTGATACTAACTCCATATTCTTAAATGGAACGGCATAAATTCATACAGCTGGACTAAAAGTTCACCTGCGTGCAAGTTCAAACATGTAAGTATTTTTAAAATCGGACAAGTACTTTTTGAGATATAAATGATTCGGCATGCGCGGTTTTGCATGCCGCATCAGACGGCGTGAAGTCGGGCAAACACATATGGACGCGCAAGCAGTTTCCTTGGAGTGAGTTCAACTACAGAATGGATACCAGGCAAGTAAACACCTCGTACACATGTGATAGATTTGTAAAGTGTGTATGACAAGCGAAGTCATGACAGGACACGGAGGTTTGATGTGTTTAAAAGGAATAAAAGTACTTTGCCTTCAAAGGAACATAACGAAAGCTATAATTGTCACTGGTTTTAGTGTACAGTAAATACTACTGTATGAGTTGAGAAATAAGCCCAACACAAAACACCGGAAGAGTTCCTTCTAGAAAAGCAAATGAATAATGTCCGAGGTAGACTTCATTGAAAATGTTCCTAAGAGTGATAGTGCACATCCCAGTGTATTTGTTAGTTTGGACATGACGGTCAACCAGCAACAGCATTTGGATTCTGACCGCCCCATCGTCTGTTATAAGAAACAAGGGGGTGAGGATCTAATCGGTGAACTTAACACTGGGGACTTAATGGTTGTGATTATGACACCATACCAGAAGATGACGCTCTCGCGATTAACAAACGTCAAAGTACTGATAGATAGCACCCATGGAACAAATGCCTATGAATTTCAATTAACTACAATAATGGCAGAGGATGAGTGTGGTGCAGGAGTGCACCTTGCATTTTGTATCAATAATGAACTCATAGATCTACAATGAAAATGTTCATACTTCCTGTTAGAGATGCTGTTGGACATCGTGTGATATGTCAAGTTTTTATATCTGACGATTATCCAGCATATTACAATTTGTGGTGTCAAGTCATATCTGTCCCCGATCACAAACTTCTGTGCTACTGGCACATCCTAAGATCGTGGAAGAACAACTTGAATAAAATAAGAGATGATGAAAAAAGTTTCGCGCTTGGCAGGCATTAATTGTCATTCTACTAGAACTGGATGAAGAAATGAAGCGTTTTTAGAGATATGTTCTAACGATGAAGAGCTTCGGTCTTTTCATGAATACTTTTCGTCCAAGTACGCCAATTCATATGAAATGTGCGCAATTTGTTATAGGATAAGCTCGGGTTTAATTACGAATATGTATTTGGAAGCTTTCAACAAGTAGAAATACTGTTACCCTGATGGAAAGATCAGTAGGGGGGTTGATAAATGTGTGTTAATATTGCTTCGGTTCTCCAAAAGACATGGTGTATGAGAGATTCATTCGACTGATGAAATGGAAACCCAAAATGCGTATTTCGCCGATCTCTGAAAGCCACAAGAAGAATGTCCTTGTGGAGGATGAAGTTATAGATGATGATGATGATGATGCTTGTTGTTTAAAGGGGCCTAACATCGAAAGTCATCGGGCATTAATGGAACGAGATAAACGACATGCGAGATGAAGTTAAAATTTAAAAAAAAGACATATCCACTGATTAGAGTTAAAAAAATGGTGATGGAGAAAAATGAGGGTGAGATTAAAACAATCAGTGGATTTAATACGCAATGCCCAATTTTTTACTAAATTAAGAGAATATACAGGAAAACTAAGGAACAGGGCATTGCCTGGTAGTAAATATTTTACGTGAGACGTTAAAAAAAACACATTAAAATACGCAACATAAACTAAAATTAAGTCAAGGGATAAAAGCGCAAGTGACACAAAACACACTAGGACAAAGGACAGTATCACACACGATAAAACAGCCCATTATCCCTCATAAAGCGGACGACGAGGTCTGCTGACTGTTCGTCGTCACGCAAGGTAAGGGAGATAGTACTCGGAAGGTTAAGACCACGGCGCAGATCGACGCGAAGCCCGAAGGGAAGTCCTCCATACCTTCGTTGTTCCTTTTATCGCTCTCAGCTTATTGGGAAGTGGAATGGCCTGCCACCCCATCTCCCAATGGGACATAACAAGATGTCTCAGCTGGGAGTGAATATCACTTGCTGGAACCTTGAAAGGCAACGGGGGCAGTGTAACTGCCTCCTTGGCAGCCTGATCTACTAACTCGTTTCACTCTATGCCCATATTGCTTGGGAGCCACAGAAACATGATTCTGGTGCCAGCATCCCAACACCCGGCCAGCAGGTCCTGGATTCGCTGCACCAGAGGGTGCCCAGGGAAACAGGTATCTATAGACTGGAGCGAACTCAAGGAGTCGGTACACAGAAGAAAGTGTCGGCGCTCATTGTACAGTGCGTACCGCAGAGCTTCATAGATAGCATAGAGCTCTGCTGTGTACACACTACAGGTTACCGGAAGAGCAAAAAAGAACCTATCATTGTCAACAACGAACGCACAGCCCACCTTCGTATCTGTCCTTGACCATCCGTGTAGACGACGACTGAACTTGGATAGCGGCCAACAACAGACCGGAAGAGCCTCCGATAAATCGAAGGGTCCGTGTTCTCCTTTGGGCCAGTGTGCAGATCCAGGATTATTTCAGGTCGTCGTACGACCCGTGGAGGTACCCCACTTGGTTTTCTGACAAGGCAAGGAACCGAAGGTACGTCAAACAATTCGAAACTGCTATCAAAGCGTATCCCAACCGGCCGCGTCGCTCGAGGACGAACAGCGTACAGCAAACGGTTGCCATTGTTGAACTGGCAAGGATAGCTTGGATGGAGTGGCATCTGTCGCAAATTCACAGCATACGAAAAAAGCATCTGCTGGCGCCTCAAGTGTAAAGGCGACACACCAGACTCAGCGAGTAGGCTGGCAATGGGGCTTGTACGAAAAGCTCCCGTCGCCAAACTAACCCCGCCGTGATGGATGCTGTTAAGCTTCGCAAGAATGCTTGGTCTTGCTGAACCATATGCTGCACTGCCGTAGTCTAGCCGAGATAAAATATGTGCCCTACAGAATCGTAGGAGCACCGTGCGGTCAGACCCCCAAGAAGTGCTACTAATAAACTTCATGATGTTAAGCTTCTTAGTGCATTGCCGCACGTGTGGCTAACACGATAATATACTGTCAAAATGGAGCCCAAGAAATCGGTAAGTGTCAACAACTGGAAGAACGACATTTCCTAAGTAAAACTCAGGATGTGGGTGAAGAGTACGTTGACGACAGAAATGGACAACAGAGGTCTTGGCGGCAGAAAACCGAAAGCCATGACCTAGAGTCCACTGCTCCACCCTCCTAATAGCGTGCTGTAATTTTCGCTCTGTGATTGCCATACTGTACGAGCTACAGTGCACAGCAAAATCGTCCACATATAGGGACGGTATTACTGCTGGACCAGCAGCAGCGACAATACCGTTTATGGCAATCGCGAACAGAGTGACACTAAGGACCGATCCCTGTGGGACTCCATTTTCTTGAACGTGGTATTGCGCATATGTCCTCCCTACTCGGACACGGAATAGACGGAGGGGCAAAAAATTCGCAATAAATACCGGCAAGTTACTTCGGAATCTCCATTAATGCAGGACAGAAAGGATGCCATATCGCCATGTGGTGTCGTAGGCCTTCTCCAGGTCAAAGAAAACTGCTACCAAGTGCTGTTTGCGCAGAAACGCATCCTGAATAGCGCTCCCCAGGCGTACCAAGTGGTCAGTGGTGGATCGAGCCGCTCGAAAACAACAATGGTACTCGGACAAGAGTCCTTGTTTCTCCAGACACCATATGAGTCGGCGATTTACCATCCTCTCAAATAGCTTACACGGGCAGTTTGTGAGACAAATTGCTCTGTAACTTCCTGCATACTTAGGATCTTTGTCACGCTTGAGGACAGGAATGAATATGCCCTCTCGCCACTGAGACGGAAAATCACCCTCTATCCAGATTAGGTTGAACACACGAAAGAGATATAGGAGACTATCATCACTAAGGTGTTTCAACATCTGGTTATGGATGTTGTCCGGTCCAGGAGACGTGTCCTTGCAAAGCGCTAGGGCGCTGCGGAGTTCCCACTCCGTAAAGGGCACGTTGTAGTCCTCTGAAGCTTGGGCGGCAATACTAAAGTGATGACGTTCTGCCTCCCGCTTCAGAGCGAGGAAATCAGGATGGTAATTCTCGGAGCCAGTTACATCCGCGAAATGACTCGCTAGATGGTTAGCAATCGCGAGAGGGTCAGTGGGGACACTGCCTGCAATGGAAATTCCCGGTACAGCAGATGATCCTTGGATACCCGAAATTCGTCGAAGCTAAGTCCACACTTGAGATGATGGAGTAAGTGACGTCATAGACGACACATATCTCTCCCATGAAGCCTTCTTACTTTGTCGAATAAGAACTCGCGCCATAGCGCGCAGTTTCTTAAATATTAAGAAGTTGGCCACAGTAGGCTGTCTACGGTAGCGCTTATAAGCGCGACGGCGTTCTTGGATGGCTGCTGCTATTTCTTCGTTCCACCAGGGAACGTGTTTTCGGCGAGAATTCCCGGAGAAGAGCGGAATGGACTCCTCAGAAGCCGCAAGAATAACTTGGGTGACGTAAGTTATCTCCTCGACGACGGTGCGCCTGATATCGTCAGTAAAGACAGCTAGCGATGTGTACGTTGATGATGATGATGATGCTTGTTGTTTTAAGGGGCCTAACATCGAAGGTCATCGGCCCCTAATGGTACGAAATGAAAGAACAAAAAATTCAAAGGCATCCACTGACCAAAATAAAAATAAAATGTCATGAAGAATGAATGAATGGATGGACAGGAACCCAACAAAACACAAAATAAACAAACAAAAACCAGTGGAGCGGACTCAATGCAAATAGAAAATAACATTAATTCCGACCAAGGAACCACTTACAAAGCACAATGATGCTTGGTGTCTAAAGAGGGTGCAAAATCCACGTCTAAGGCCCCACAGAATGGTACATGTCGCGAGTAAAATAGAACCATGGTATGTGTCATGTTGGGGTAGTAATCAGAAGTAGCGAAGACTCACGATGTTCCACAAAAGATGGTACTACTCACAAGTATTGCAATACGTACAAGTAACGCAGACCTATGGTGTTTCGCACACAATGGCGCCACTTACAGCCAACGCAAACCGATGAGTTTCCTCACCTAGGGTACTAGTCACGGGTGCCGGTCCCAAGGGCCCCGTGGTGTTCCGCACATAGTGAGTACTAATCACAGGCAACGCAGACCCACGGTGTCGCTCATATAGTGCTACAACTCACAGGCTACGCCCAGACCCGCGGTGTTGCCCACATTGGTACAACGCACGGGTACTGGAATCCACCAGGCCAGGCTTTTTACTGCAACGAATCACAAACATATTTCGTACCATGTTAGTGATACTACTCGCAAGTACATGCAACCCATGGTGTTCCCCGCATGATGGTACGAATCAAGAGTAGTTTCATGGTTCTAATTCATTCATCCCTTGGTCGCCCCTTTTAGTCGCCTCGCACGACAGGCAGGGGATACCGTGGGTGTATTATTCGTCAGCCTCCCCCACCCACAGGGGGTGTGTGCTTGGTCCGCGAGAGGTATTTTATTTCCCTCAAGTCCGCCGGGAAGCCGGTTAGGACCCCCCTATCCGCCACCTGGGACGCGCCACGTGGGAGTATCACCTCTCCCCCTGCTACGCCTGCGTAGCAGGTTCGTGGATGTGTACGTTGGCCAATCAGCATGTTTAAGAATCCATCGAGGGGGAGCCTCGACGGATTTATGTTTCAACAAAGTAAGGATGATGGGAAAATCGTCACTGTCACAGAGATCATCGTGTGTATTCCACCGAAACAATGGAACCAACGTTCGGCTGCATAGACTTACGTCTATGCGAGAATATGTGCCGTAACGCACACTAAAGTGAGTTGGTTCCCCTGTGTTCAAAGGACATAAATCCAGCTCTGTCACTAATGTTTCCAGCTCACGTCCCCGGCGGCAAGGCGTCTCAGAGCCCCATATGGTGTGATGGGCGTTAAAATTTCCCAATAAGAGGAAGGGAGGTGGAAGCTGATCTATGAGTTCAGCGACATCGTTTATGATAAGATGCTGCTTTGGTGGAAAATAAACATTACACACTGTTGCTATGACAGGCAGCGAGACACGAACAGCTACAGACTCAAGAGGGGTTCTTAATGGAACCTCTTCGCTGTAGCTATCAGAACGTACAAAAATGCCAACGCCACCGGAAGCCCGGTGAGCATAGTATCGTTCTGTCGACTAGAGTTTGAAATTCCTCAAGACCGTATGATGACCAGGTCTGAAATTGGCCTCCTGAATACAGACTATACTCGCTGCGTACTAACTAATAAGCTGACGTGACTCAGCAAGATGCCCATCATAACCTTTACAATTCCACTGTAACAGTGCCACAGTGTGGACTATAAAAGGAGTGTTAAGTTATGAGCATCAAAATGCTCGCAACCTAAACACTATCTACATCTACATCCGTAGATGTAGAGGACAGGGCGACATCCATCCCGTCATCAACAGACGGCAGGGATGACGTCCAGAACTTCGACGTTTTTCGGGGGCGAAGAGGTGCTCTACGAGGAGAGCGCGCCGGTTTCGGAGCAGGAGTACCTACCGGCGCAGACTCATACCCCCCAGATGGGGGGCATGACTTCTCCTTCGCAGGGGAAGTCCGAGAGCGCTCAGCACGGACGCTCTTCATCACCTTGCTTTTTTTCTAGTTTAGACGGGCTGGGAAATGGTTTCACAGACCTGGCCGACGAAGCCGCCTCCGCCGGCAGGGGCACGACATTCGTCGACCTCCAGGGGGGGGGAGACTTGGTCTTCCCCCCTTGCTGTGCCGGCTGGGAGCTACCAGAAACAGGTATCAATAGACTGGAGCGAGCTGAAGGAGACAGTACACACGAGAAAGTGTCGGCGTTCATTGTACAGTGCGTACCGCAGAGCTCCACAGATAACATAAATTTCCGCTGTGTACACACTACAGGTTTCCGGGAGAGCAAAAAGAAACCGATCATTGTCGACAACGAACGCACAGCCCACTTCGTATCTGTCCTTGAACCATCCGTGTAAACGACGACTGAACCTGGATAGCGGCCAACAACGGACAGGTAGAGCCTCCGATAAATCGAAGGGTCCGTGTCTCCTTTCGGACCAGTGTGTAAATCCAGGATGATTTCAGGTCGTCGTACAACCCACGGAGGTACTCCACTTGGTTGTCTGACAAGGCAAGGAACCGAAGGTACGTTAAACTGTGGAACCAACGTTCGGCTGCACAGACTTAGGTCGATGCGAGAATACGTGCCATAACGTACACTAAAGTGAGTTGGTTCCCCTATGTTCACATACATAAATCCAGCTCTGTTGCTAATGTTTCCAGCTCTCTTCCCCGGAGGCAAGGCGCCTCAGAGCCCCACATGGGGTGATGGGCTTTAAAATCGCCCAATAAAAAGAAGGCAGGTGGAAGCTGATCTATGAGATCAAGGACATCAGTTATATTAAGCTGCTGGCCTCGTGAAAGATAAACATTACACACTGTTGTTATGACAGGCAGTGAAACGCGAACAGCTACAGCCTCGAGCGGGGTTCTTAATGGAACCTCTTCGCTGTAGGTATCAGAATGTACAAAAATGCCAACGCCACCGGAAGCCCGGTGAGCATAGTATCGTTCTGTAGAGTATAGCTTAAAATTTCTAAAGACCATACGAAGACCAGGTCTGAAGTTTGTCTCCTGAATACAGACTATACTCGCTGCGTACTCACTAATGAGCTGACGTAACTCAGCAAGATGCCTGTCATAACCATTACAATTCCACTGTAACAGTGCCATAGTGTGGACGATGTAAGTAGTGTTAGGGTATGAGCGATAAAATGCTCACAAACCTAAAGACTATCAACATCTACATCTGTACATGTAGTGGGCAGCGCGACATCCATCTCGTCGTCAACAGACGGCGGGCATTCGGCCCAGAACTTCGACGTTTTTCGGGGGCGAAGGGGTCCCATACGAGGAGAGCGCGCAGGTTTGGGAGCAGGAGTACCTCCTGGCGCAGACTCATACCCCTCAGGTGGGGGCATGACACCTCCTTCGCAGGGGAAGTCCGAGAGCGCTCAGGACGGGCACTCTTCTTCCCCTTCTTTTTTCTAGTTTAGACGGGCTGGGAGACGACTTTCGTCGACCTCCTAGGGGGGGGGAGACTTAGTCTTCCCCCCGTGCCGTGCCGGCTGGGAACTGCCAGCCTGCACAGACGTCTGGTTGGTCGAAGGTGGGGTGGTCCCCCCCTTCGAGCTTTTACTCTTTGCGACGTCGCTGGGAGCAGCAACAGTCGCCTTGGGCGCAGCGATCAGCGCAGGTGACGATGTTGAAAATGACGAACCTGGAAGACTCTGAGCTATCATGCTGTAGTCGAGTGTACGGGCAGGTGTATTCGTGGAATTAAACTTACGGCGCGCTTCCTGGTAGGAAAGACCATCCAGGGTCTTGATCTCTTGGATCCTCTTCTCAGATAGGTATGTCGGACAATTCCAATCCCGAGGAGAATGAAAACCGGAGCATTTATTGCACTTGTATGGAGTTGTGCACTCCTCCGCGGCGTGAGCTACGCGTCCACATGTAACACATACAGCCAGATTCGAACAGCGAGATACCATATGCCCGAATCGCTGGCATTGATAGCATCGCATAGGAGGCGGGATGTACGGCCTCACATCGCAACGATAAGTTGTTACCTTGACTTTCTCTGGTAACACTGACAACTTGAAAGAGACAATGAAGGCACCAGTGGCAACGTCTTCACCGTTGACCTTGCGCGTAATGCGCCGGACGTGTGTCACGCCACGGTTCTTCATGTCTTCCATCAACTCGTCGTCAGTGCTCAAAATAAGGTCGCGGTGAAACATGACTCCGCGAACCAGGTTCAAGGACTTATGCTCCTCCACTTTGACGGGGATTTCGCCAAAGTGCTCGCACTTAAGCAACTGATCAGCTTGCAGTGCTGTACGAGTCTTTAGAAGCAAACTTCCGTTGCGCATTTTCTTAAGTTCCTCCAGTTCGCCATAGACGCCTTCGATGATCCTACTAAAAAGGATCGACTTCACCAGCTTAAAATCGAGCCCATCGGTTCTGGTAGCAACCAGGAACCTAGGGAAGCTGGATCCCATTCCTTCACGCTGCGCATGTTCCCAGGGAGTTGAACCTCTCAGGGAAGCAAACGTTAAAGACTTATGTGGGGGACCACGTTGAGAGAGCCGACTTCGTTTGGAAGCCATGCCCAGAAAGCTTCCTCCCCGAATGCCACCCAGTCCGGTCAGGGGGCTCTGTAGCCGAATAAAGCAGCCAAGGCATTACCCACCTGGTCATAGCTGGTACTGCCCGGGGTCCGATGTTGGACGATGCCTAATACGGGATGACTGAGGCAATGAGCACTAGGACTCCCTTCCTCCAGTCACCCGCAATAGCTCGTACCCCATAACGTGTACAGAGCATTAAATATAAAGAAAAAATGAAAATAATTAATAATAATATGTCCTTCTGGCATTCGGCTGTGCGGGGACCTGCGTTGTCAGGCGGATACTACTGCCCGGGTACATGACACTCCCACCCGCCGCGTCCTGGGTGGTTGCTGGCACGGGCCTTCGAGAGTAGTCACACACATAGGAGCTCCATCGCCGAGCAGCACGCACACCAAAATTTTGTATGGTCTCCATCTGACCCTCGGAAAAATAATAAAAAATAAAGAGGGGACCATGGCCACACGACCCTGTAAGTCGTCTTCTACGACAGGGAGGGATTATCTATGGATGTATTCAGCCTCTCCCATCCACAGGAGGTCGTTCACATTATACCAAACCGCAATCCATGTCCGCGCCAAGGTCGCTCCTTTTTTTCGCCTCTTACGACAGGCAGGGGATACCGCGGGTGTATTCTACATGTGCGTCCCCCACCCGCAGGGGGTAGTGTGTTTGGTCCGCGAGAGGTATTTTATTTCCGCCGGCAAGCCGGTTAGGACCCCCCCTATCCGCCACCTCGGACGCGCCACGTGGGAGTATCACCTCTCCCCCTGCTACGCCTGCGTAGGAGGTTCGTGGGAAAACTGGTTTTGTGATCTAGTTCCATTATATGGTCGAGACTCACGCTGACACACTGTTCTATGTAACGATTTTTGTAATTTTGTCTAAACGTATCTGTGGGTTAGTCCCCTTTCAAAAACATTTCCTCTAAACGGGGACCCGAGCTATTTTGCCTTTGTAATCAATGTCTTGGATTTTTGCTCGGACTATATCTTCTTGGTTAACAAGGTGTATATTGTGATAAACTTTTTTCAACAATTTCATTGACAGAAAAAAGAGTTGTTCTTTTAAAGGTTTAGAAACTCTACTTAAGAAATACATCATCTGAGATGATTATCTGTATAACTCTGGAAAAACTGTTAAAGCACGGATCTTGCATAGCAGTTCCTTTTTAATCTCTTATATATATATATATATTGGTCAATTTAATTTTGTAGTGTTTAGCTTAATTATCCCTTTGCTACTATTCCTAAAATGTCCAGGGTATATTTGAGGATCTATTTTCTCCAAAAATGTCAGTGTGTACTGTATTCTCGTTTAAGCTGCTGTTCCAATACACTTGGTCAACTAAAATTTTTTTGAAAGGTGGTGGTATTTTTTTTTATGTTTGGTTCCTACCACGGTAAACCTCTCCTACTATCCCCCCCCCCCCAGTCCTGCTTCCGCTCACTCTGCTCCTTTCCTGTTTGATGTGATCGACTCCTCGGTTCAGTGTTGCCTATGCACAGACACCGTTTGGTAGTTTTTTCTTACAAGCGGGATGGAAACATTCGTTTTGGAGAAAGCTCTCAAGATATCTTAACTATATTGCACAATACGTCACAGCTGAGAGCTCAGACTTGGGGCTCGTAGCCCAGAATTTGTAAAGTTGCATTGTACCTGATTGTTTTTTCTTAATTCACCTAGTGAGAATTGTTAACCTTTGTTATCTGTTGAAAATATGACCTTTATTTTAATTTTACATTCATCTTTAAGACTTGTAGTTAGACCCATTCCAGCCCGCACGTTCTTCCACCTCTGCTGTTCCACAGATACCTCGGAACAAAAACAATCAGTGGATCTAATACGCAATGCCTTATTTTCTAATAAAATAAGAGAAAATACGGAAAACAAACGAATAAGGCATTGCCTGGTAGTACAGATATATACACAATTTACGGAAGACGTTAAAATAACACATTAAAAAACCAACACAAACTAAAAATAAGTCAATAGGATAAAAGCGCAATTGACACAAAAACACTAGGACAAAGGACATCATCACACATGATAAAACTGACCGCTATCCTTCTTAAAGCGGATGACGAGGTCTGCAGACTGCTCGTCATCTCGCAAGATAAGGGAGATTGTACTCGGAAGGTTAAGACTACGGCGCAGATCGACCAGGTCCGTACACTCCGTAAGGATGTGTACCACGGTAAGATGGTCACCGCAGGTACACACGGGAGGAGGTTCTCCTTTCAAAAGATGCGAGTGGGTCTCGATACCATGGCTGATCCGAAGGCGACATAATACCACGGCTTCCCTCCGCGAAGCCGGAAGGGAAGTCTTCCATACCTTCGTTGTTCCTTTTATGGCTCTCAACTTATTGGGAAGTGGAATGACCTGCCACTCCATCTCCCAATGGGACATAACAAGATGTCTCAACTGAGAGCGAATATCACTTGCTGGAACCTTGAAAGGTAACGGGGGCAGTGTAACTGCCTCCTTGGCAGCCTGATCTACTAACTCGTTTCCCTCTATGCCCATGTGGCTTGGGAGCCACAGAAACGTGATTCTGGTGCCAGCATCCCAACACTCGGCCAGCAGGTCCTCGATCTGCTGCACCAGAGGGTGCCAAGAGAAACAGGAATCAATAGACTGAAGCGAACTCAAGGAGTCAGTACACACAAGAAATAGTCGGCGCTCATTGTACAGTGCAGAGCTGCAGAGATAGCATAGAGCTTTGCTGTGTACACACTACAGGTTTCCGAGAGAGCAAAAGGAAACCTCACATTGTCGACAACGGCCGCACTGCCCACCTTCGTATCTGTCCTTGAACCATCCGTGTAGACGACGACTGAACCTAGTTAGCGGCCAACAACGGACAGGAAGAGCATCCGATAAATCGAAGGGTCCGCGTTTCCTTCGGGCCAGTGTGCAGATCCAGGATTATTTCAGGTCGTCGAACGAACCACGGAGGTACCCCACTTGGTTGTCTGACAAGGCAAGGAACTGAAGGTACGTCAAACAATGTGTAACTGCTATCCAAGCGTATTCTAACAAGCCACGTTGCTCGAGGACAAGCGGCGTACAGCAAACGGTTGCCATTTTTGAACACGCAAGGATAGCTTGAATTAAGTGGCATCTGTCGCAAATTAGCAGCATAGGTCTATGCGAGAATATGTGCAGTAACGTACACTAAAGTGAGTTGGTACCCCTGTGTTCAAAATACATAAATCCAGATCCGTTAGTAGTGCTTCCAGCTCTCTTTCTCGGGGGCAAGGCGTCTCAGAGCCCCATATGGGGCGATGGGCGTTAAAATACCCCAACAAGAGGAAGGGTGGTGGAAGCTGATCGATCAGATCAGCGACATCATTTATGTTCAGATGCTGCCCTGGTGGAAGATAAGCATTACACACTGTTGCTATGACAGGCAGCGGAACGCGAACAGCGACAGCCTCGATTGGGGTTCTTAACGGAACCTCTTTGCTGTAGGTATCAGAACGTACAAAAATGCCAACACCACCGGAAGCCCGGTTTGCATAATACCGTTCTGTCGAGTATAGTGTGAAATTTCTCAAGACCGTATGATGACCAGGTCTGAAGTTGGTCTCCTGAATACAGACTATACTCGCTGCGTACTCACTAATGAGCTCACGTAACTCAGCAATGTTTGTCCAACCCTTGTCCCGTTTCCCTACGGGGTCGGGTATGAGGTGAGATGAATTTGTCGTGGCGGTTTTTTATGACCGGATGCCCTTCCTGACGTCAACCTCATCAGAGGAGTTAATGAGAGATGAAATGAATGACGTGATATATGATAGTAGGGAGAGGGTGAAACCCGGTGCCGGCACATAGCCTACTCCTGTCGAATAGCACCAAGGGGTCTGCTCAAGGCTTAACGTCCCCATCCGACGGACGAATCACCATCAACAGCGTCATATGCCCTCACTCCATATGAGCACTGCGGAGAGGTTTGGAATTTAATCCAGGCTTTTGGCACGCAATCTAGTGATTAGAAATTGTATACCACCACCTCCCCTACCCTGCCGGCCAACATTCTGATGGTGAAATTTTTTTCGACCAACGGGACTCGAACCGGCTAACCTCGGTGTTAGACCGTTTTTTAGACTTCAGCGCCTTAACGATCACGGCCACCAGGCGGGCTCACGTAACTCAGCAATATGCCTGTGATAACCGTTACAATTCCACGGTAACAGTGCCATTGTATGGACTTTAAAAGGAGTGTTAGGTTATGAGCGACAAAATGCTCGTGAGCCTAAACACTATCTACTTCTACATCCGTAGATGTAGAGGACGGCGCGACATCCATATCGTCATCAAAAGATGGCAGTGTTGCCGCCCAGAACTTTGACGCTTTTCGGGGGCGAGATGGTCTCCTACGAGGAGAGCGCGCAGGTTTGGGAGCAGGAGTACCTCCCGGCGCAGACTCATACCCCCCAGATGGGGGCATGTCTCCTCCATCGCAGGGGAAGTCCGAGAGCGCTCAGCACGGGGGCTCTTCTTCCCCTTCTTTTTTTCTAGTTTAGACGGGCTGGGAGATGGTTTCCCAGCACTTGTCGACGATGCCGCCTCCGCCGGTTTAGGCACGGCTTTCGCCGACCTCGTGGGGGAATGTGTCTCCTTCCCCTTCTTTGACGGCGTAGGTTTCCTAGCCGGCACAGGTATATTGGTGGTCGAAGGCCAGGATGCACCCGCCCTCGAGCTCGTTCGTTTTGCAGCGTTGCTCCCAGGAGCAACTGCCGTCTTGGGCGCAGCGATCTTCTGAAAAGGTGTTCTTGTTGAAAATGAGGAACCTGGCAGGGACTGTGCTATCAAGCTGAAGTCAAGTGTCTTGGCTGGTGCATTAAGGGAATTAAACTTGGGCGCGCTTCCTGGTAGGAAAAACCATCCGGGGTCTTGATTTCCTGGATCTTCTTCTCGCTCAGGTAGGTCGCACAATTCCGATCCCGAGGAGAATGAAGACTAGAACAGTTAGTGCACTTGTACGAAGGTGTGCACTCCTCCGCGCCGTGAGCTCTTTTCCCACATGTACCACACAGTGACTTTTTCGAGCAACGAGATACCATGTGTCCGAATCTCTTGCATTGATAGCATCGCATAGGAGGCGGGATGTACGGCCTCACATCGCAACGATAGGTTGTTACCTTGACTCTCTCGGGCAACACTGACAATTTGAAGGAGACTATGAACGCACCCGTGGCAACGTCTTCACCGTTGACTTTGCGTGTGATACGCCGGACGTGGGTCACGCCACGGTGCTTCATGTCTTCCATCAATTCATCGTCAGTGTTCAGGACGAGATCACGGTGGAAAATAACTCCACGAACCAGATTCAATGTTTTGTGCTCTTCCACTTTGACGGGGATGTCGCCAAAATGGTCGCACTAAAGCAATTGATCGGCTTGGAGCGCAGTGCTCGTCTTCATAAGCAAACCACCATTGCGCATTTTCTTCAGGTCCTCAAGTTCACCATATACTCCTTTGATGTACCGACTGAATAGGATCGATTTAACCAGCTTGAAATGCTGCCCATCGGTTCTGGTAGCAGCCAAGAACCTAGGCAAGCTGGAATCCAAACTTAGTCGCTGCGCCTGTTCCCAAGGGGTTGCCCCCTTCAGGGAATCCGAAATTAAAGTCTTGGGTAGCAAAATACCCGAGATGGCAGGCGGAAGTTGTTTCGACGCCATGCCCGAAATCATCCTCCCCGAATGCCACCCACTCCGATCAGGGGTCTCTGTAGTCGAACCAAACAGCCAAGGCAATACCCACTTGGTCGTAGCATGTACTGCCCGGGGTCCGATGTTGGACGATGCCTAATACGGGATGACTGAGGCAATGAGCACTAGGACTCCCTTCCTCCATTCACCCGCAATAGCATGTACCCCACAGCGTGTACAGAGCACTAAATATAGGAAATAATAAAGAAAAATAATAAGAATATTTCCTTCTGACATTCGGCTGCGCGGGGACCTGTGTTGTCAGGCGGATACTACTGCCCGGGTACAAGACACTCACACCCGCCGCTTCCTGGGTGGTTGCTGGCACGGGCTTTCGAGCGTAGTCGCACACGTAGGAGCTCCCTCTCCGAGCAGCACGCACATCAAACATTTTGAGATGGTCTACATCTAACCCTTAAAAACATTAAAAAATAAAGAGGGGACCATGGCCACATGACCCTTTAAGTCGCCTCCTACAACAGGCAGGGATTACCTACGAATGTATTCAATCCCTCCCATCCACAGGAGGCCCAACCCATTAAACCAAACCGCAGTCCATGTCCGCGCCTAGGTCGCCCCTTTTGCCCCCTCATACGACAGGCCGGGGATACCGCGGGTGTATTTTACATGTGCGTCCCCCACCCGCAGGGAGTAGTGTGTTTGGTCCGCGAGAGGTATTTTATTTCCCTCAAGTCCGCCGGCAAGCCGGTTAGGACCCTCCTATCCACCACCTGGGACGCGCCACGTGGGAGTATCACCTCTCCCACTGCTGCGCTAGCGTAGTAGGTTCGTTGGGTATAAGAGGAGACGACATAGACGGCTGAAAAATTCTAACACAGCATTGTGAAAAAAGAAAGTTGGAATTTGTCTCGAATGACCAGAGTGTGTTTCCAATGGGGCTGATGTTTGTCGAGTTGCCACAGATTTTCTACTTTCTACCGTTTTGGCAGAATCCTCCTCACATGCTATGTTTATCACAGGGCTTGATCGGTTTTGGGTGCAGCTGCCCCAGTCAAAAATGGATTAACTCTATTTGACATTTCTGAAATATGTGAAACAAAATTACTAGCCTCCTTAGCATGATCTTTTAATTTTAAAGACAATAGGTCCCTAGCCCTGTTATAAAAATGAAACAGTCTAGCCTGTACTCTTTTAAGTTGGTTAACAGATGGATTGCTTACTTAAAAAAACTCACTACAGATGCTAGCTCGGTGGTGTTGTCAGTGATGGTGGATAGAGCCTCATCAATGTCCTTTTCCCAAAAGACTGGGATACAAATAGGCAATTCGAGGGATTCTTTCAGTTTGGCAATATCTGCCACAACCGTGCCTCCAGATTGGATCTTCCTAATAAGTAAGTCGTAAATCAATTCCTCCTTGCGCAAGTACACGGGAGCGAGGACTTCGCGAGGACGAGACATGTTGACAAAAAGTTAATTTGGAAAAATTTCCAGCGACCGTGACAATTTTTAGAGTTTGGAGCGGATTCGGTGTTTAGCCGTCAAAAGGGGCCTAATTTAGACCCATTCAACCACGCTCTGCTACCACTTGTTACCGTGTTTTGGTGGATCGCAGAGAGGTGAAAGAAGGTGCTGGGGTGAATGGGTCTGTCTACAATATCAAAATTAATTTAAAACTTGAACTGAAGGTTGTATTTCTTCAAAAACAACAAACTTAACACATTTTTCACTTAGTGAAATAACAGTGACAAATTTCGGGATTACAAATAGAGAACCCCAGAATAGGGAATTTAACAGCTTTGGGCTACAAGCTCCCAGATTTGCAAGTTCTGAGCTACCAGCTCAAGTTTACACAATTTACAATTTTATAAATGAGGTATAATATAGACAAGGGCATAAATCCGCAATTTAAGAGTACTCGCTCCAAAAGTTACTATCTCTAGCCTTCCAGAGGCGCCCCTCACAATTACAGAAAACTTAGAAAAGAGCTTTCATGCTCTCCAACATTAACAAATTTCTAACAGCACGCCTAAGGGAACATTACATCAAAAATCGTACACTCTCTGGCCTCTCTTGGCACGATTTACAATAGAAGTTACTTTTACACAGGGGTATCTATTGTCCAACCAGCTGGGCCTTCATGGACAAAGAAAAGGTTAGATTACTGATCTGTTTTTTTTATTGCTGGCCCGAACACAAACAAAATGAATGGAGGCGTATACTTGCACTCCTAGATAATGAAGAATAAAATCCTAACGGGGCTCTCGGCCCAGACATACAGGGCTAATCCCATGCTACTGAGGTGACTCGAATGAAGGTTACTTTAATGCATGCCGGGCTGAGTGGCTCAGACGGTTAAGGCGCTGGCCGTCTAACCCCAACTTGGCAGGTTCGATCCTGGCTCAGTCCGGTGGTATTTGAAGGTGCTTAAATACGACAGCCTCGTGTCGGTAGATTTACTGGCACGTAAAAGATCTCCTGGGGACTAAATTCCGGCACCTCGGGGTCTCCGAAGACCGTAAAAAAAGTAGTTAGTGGGACGTAAAGCAATAACATTAATCATTAAGTAACTTTAAGGTATTACAGAAAAGAAGGAATACATTTACAAAATCGTAGTCACCTCGAACCAAGTTGAAGGGGAACTCGAGAGGGTAACTCATTCTCTACCCCCGATTTACACTTAAAGACTTTATGAAATTTTACATTAGCCGAACGGAACTTTACATATTAGAGAATGTTCGTTACATAGTTAGAAATTCGGACCTTCCCCTCGGATAAGTATGCGAAGGCAGCAAGAGAGATAGAATTTATGTGGCCATTACTTGGTTGATGTTCTGCCTGCCGAAGAATGAGGCGCCGCGCCTCCTGACTTAATACACACACTCAGAAAGACGACGATCAAAATGAGACAAGGAAACATGAAAAGCCGCAACTTATATACCATTGATTCAGTTTTGAAAACCTAGAAACATAAGATTTCTTTCAATTACAAGTTCTTCCACCTTGCACCACAGTGTATGACCTCCGTTTTTGTAATGGCATCTATGGAGAAATGTCCAAACTTTTTGATGTACAGCCAAACAAAACAAAACAAATCCTATCAGTTTAGGAAACGTAGAAATGATAAACTTCTCAATTATTCACTACTGACTTCAGATTAATGTTCCAAATTCCTGTGGTAGCAATTTCACGTTTTGGTCGATAGAGGAGTTAATAAAGGAGCTTCTTTTGAATGTGCGGAGTTGAGGTGTACCTCCCGGTACACCATCCAAACCTAAACCTCTTGGACCGGGCGAGTTGGCCGTGCGCGTAGAGGCGCGCGGCTGTGAGCTTGCATCCGGGAGATAGTAGGTTCGAATCCCACTATCGGCAGCCCTGAAGATGGTTTTCCGTGGTTTCCCATTTTCACACCAGGCAATTGCTGGGGCTGTACCTTAATTAAGGCCACGGCCGCTTCCTTCCAACTCCTAGGCCTTTCCTATCCCATCGTCGCCATAAGACCTATCTGTGTCGGTGCGACGTAAAGCCCCTAGCAAAAAAAAAAAAAAAAAAAAAAAAAAACCTCTTGGATTTAAAAAAAGGTCGTTATTAACGCAAGAGATGGCCTAATGATGGACTTCCAAATCTATCACGGAAAAGGGACTGTTCCTGAAGAGTATTTGAGAATGCTTGGTCTGGGAGCTAGTATTGTGAGATTACTAGTAAAATCTGTACCTAATGATGCCAATCATATCATTTACGCAGAATGCTTCTTGACAAGTGTCAAATTTGCTGAAAGTCTTCTCGAGCAACAGTATATCAGACAGGCACTGTAATGAAAAACAGAGTAGGCAATGCTGTGAAGAAACTAAAAGGAGATAATGTGCTTCAACGAAGTGATTGAGATGAACTAGAACGAGATGATGGTGAGATGTGCTTAGTGAAATGGAAAGACAACTAGAGTGTTATCCTATTGTCATCATGTATTGGTAGTGAGCCAGTTTCTCAGTGCAAACGCTGGTCCAAATGGGAGTCGAAGAAGGTAAACTTTGACCAGCCGGCAGTCGTAAACAGGTACAACACTTACATGGGAGGAACTGACTTGTGTGACCGGTACAGGTGTGATATCAGAACCCGCAAGTGGCCAGTACGTGCCTTCAATCACTTTGTTGATCTCGTCATTGTTAACTGCTGGCTGATGCATGTCAGATACTGCAAAGAGAATTCAGTGCCAAAGGATATTCCTGGACTTTTAATTTTTCGGAAACATGTTGGAGAAGCCCTGATGAAATTTGAAGGCGGTGTCATAAATGCACGGACGCACCGTGGGAGGCCTCGTGCTTCCACCGAATTGCTGCAGTCAGCAACTGATAAAGAAGACGAGTCTAGAAGTCCTGCAATGAAACAGCGGAAGGTCGTAGCACAACCACCTCCTGAGGTTCGTTACGATAAAGTGGGACATTTTCCGGTTTACAATGAAGATAAAAATGCCTCGAAATGTCGTCTTCAAGGTTCTAAATCTCGATAAAGTATTGTATGCCTTAAGTGTAATGTATACTTTTGTGTTTTAAGGAACCACTGTTTTCTGAAAATCATAAGATCTAAAGCAGACTATCAAAAAAATTTAGCTGAGACCCAAGGTCCACATCTGAATACCACGCTTTTTTTTTAAACTCGATATTTTTAAATGTAAAATTGACTATATAATATCACCTTGTGTCTCAAATATACAATATTCATAAACAAATATATTTTTCTGCACGTTGTCCTTTGTCGGGACTGAAGAGGCTAACATAGTGGCACTACGCGCAAGTAAAAGCGACCCATGGTGTTCCCCACGTCGTGGTACTAATCACAAGTAGTTCCATAGTTCGAATACAATCATCTTTTGCTCGCCCCTTTTAGTCGCTTCTAACGACAGGCAGTGGATACCGTGGGTGTATACTTCGTCTGAGTCCTCCACCCACAAGGGGTTGCATCTTTGGTACGCGAGAGTAGTAGGTCCGGGGGGGGAAGTACAGCCTCACATCGCAACGATAAGTTGTTCCCTTGACATTTCTGGTAACACTGACAACTTGAAAGAGACAATGAAGGCACCAGTGGCCAAGTCTTCACCGTTGACTTCGCACGTAATCTAAATTAGGGAAAAAAATTAGGTCGCGGTGGAAGATGACTCCGCGAAACAGAATGAAGAATGCTAATGTTGATGATGCCTGTAGCTTAGAGGGGCCTAACATCGAGGTCATCTGCCCCTAATGGTACAAAATGAAAGAGCAACAAAATTTCAAAATCATCCATTGACCAAAATATGAAAATGTCATGAAGAATGAATGGATGGACAGGAACCCGAAAAAAACAATAAACAAACAAAAAACCAGTGGATCCGACGCAAAAAAGATCATAGATAATATACCGGGTGGTACACCTCTACGCCGCACATTTGAATTTTCCGCCTTAAAGTACTCCTCTACAGCAGAAAAAGTGAACTTAAAACTGGACCTACTTAAACCTTTCCTCTGAAGATGTCACTGTGTGAATTTCGACGTGTTTTTGTTTACTGTTTATGACGAAGTTTGGACATTCTCTCACAGATGACACTGCCTAAAAATTATCATCATGCACCCTGGTGAGAAGTGAAGGAACTTTCTTGAAGAAATTTTGTACTCATAAGGGTTTTTTTTTTACTAAATTTCGTTCTTTCATTTATGGCTTGGCAATATTAATATTTTCTTTCCGCCGGTTTTGAACTTAGCCAATCCAGAATTTCTGTAATTAATTTTTGACCAATCGTGTCTTTCTTTTTCGATTTTGAGTGTACTTTCAAGACTGACCAATAAAGTAAGAGGGTGTGGCTTGATTATTCATGAAAGGTCTCGAATATTCCCCGAGGGTTTATATACTTCCGATTTTCTTGTCTCTCGGCCACTTCATCAACATCTGAGAGTGTGGACGTGACGCAGGAGGCGGGAAGCGCCTCTTTCATCTGGGAGCAGGTCTTCAATAAGGTAATGGCCCTTTAACATCTTTATTTCTTGCTAGCACAGCAGTTTAAAACGCGGGAAAGATCCGAAAACTTCACCATGTAACCCATCTCTATAAATATGTAAATTTCTACCAGCTTATGTAAAAAACTCAAGTAAATTTGTGACTGTAATTCGGGGATAGAGAGTGATTTAGCCTCTCGAGCTCCCCTTCATTTTGGTTTGAGGTGACTACGTTTTGGTAACTGAATGTCTTTTCTTACGTAATGTTCAGATTTCTTTCTTATACGGGTCACCTCCATAGTTTGGGAATAGCCCATGTTTCATTGGCCTATTGCCTTTTAGGTTTTAATTAGTTTCATGTATGAGTGCAAATTCACGCCTCCATTCCATTTGTATGTCGGGCCATTTACTTAACCTGTTCTTTTTCTGCTAAGGCCCAGTAGGTTGGGTACAAGATACCCCCGTTTCATTTTGTAGGTTGTGCCTTGAGGGCAATTAATGGTAAAGCCTGGTATGGCCTTTAATACGCTCGAAAAATTGAGAGCGGGTCAGCTCTAAATGTATTGTAAACGTGCGTCTGGGGGGCCTGATATTGTCATGAGGAGGAAGCGCTCCGCGTATTAGGGTATTTCTGCTCTTGAAACAAAATTTGAGTTTTGAGCTACCACTCAAAAATACAAAAACTAAGGGCTTGAAGCCGAAAGGTGTTAAAGATTTTAAATCTGATTTTTTTTCTGAATCTTGTTTTTAATTTGCTATGTAATTGTTGTCTCACGAATTGCGGATTTGTTAACTTGTTGCTGTTCAAAGAATATAACCTTCCATTTCTGTTTAAATTCTTTCCTGACAAAGTAGTTAGACCCATTCACCCCAGCACCTTCGTTCACCTCTGCTGATCCACCAACCACGGTAACAAGTGGTAGCAGAGCGTGGTTGAATGGGTCTAAATTAAGCCCCTTTTGACGGCTAAACATTCGATTTGACTTGTACTCTAACAAATTTCTCAGTCGCTGGAATTTTCTTTTTCAAATTTCTAAATTTGTCAACCTTTTGCCATCATTTCCGGCCCCCACGAAGCCCTCCATCCTGGCTATTTGCGCAAGGAGGAATTAATTTATGAATTAGCAATTAGAAATGTTCAATCTGGAGGCACGGTTGTGGCCGATACCACTAAGCTTAAGGATTCCCTTGATTTGCCGATTAGTATCCCAAGTTTGGGAGAGAAAGATATTGATGATGCTCTCTCCACGATCACAGACAACACTACTGAGCTAGCATATGTAGTCAGTTTTTTTTAAGGAAGTGATCCATCTCCTAATCAACATAAAAGAGTGCAGGCTAGATTGTACCATTATTATAATAGGGTGAACGATCTATTGTCTCTCAAGTTAAATGAACTTCAGGGTAAGGAGGCTAGTACTCTTGTTGAACAACTTTCCAAAATGTCCAGTAAAATTAGTCAGTTATTGATGATGATGATGATGATGATGCTTGTTGTTTTAAGGGACCTAACATCGAAGGTCATCGGCCCCTAATGGAACGTGATGGACGACATGATACATGATATTTAAAATTTTTAAAATGTATCCACTGACAAGAGTTAAAAAATATGGTGATGAAAAAATGAGTATGAGATTAAAACAGCAGTGGATCTAATACGCAATGCCTTATAGAAATCGGTAAGTGTCAACTACAGGGATAGCTACATTTCCTAAATAAAATTCAGGAGGAGGGTAAAGAGAACGTTGGCGACAAAAGTGGACAACACAGGTCTTTGTGGTGGAAAAACGAAAGCCACGTTCTAAGGTCCACTGTTCTACCCTCCTAATAGCTTGCTGTAACTGTCGCTCTGCGACTGCCATACTGCACGAGCTATAGTGCAGAGCAAAATCGTCCACATATAGGGACGGTATTACGGCTGGACCAGCAGCAGCGACAATACCGTTTATGGCAATCGCGAACAGAGTGACACTAAGACCCGATCCCTGTGGGACTCCATTTTCTTGAACGTGGTATTGCGAATATATCCTCCGTACTCGGACACGGAATACACGGAGGGACCAAAAAATCGCAATAAATACCGGCAAGTTACCTCGGAATCTCCATTGGTACAGGATTGAAAGGATGCCATATCGCCAAGTGGGGTCGTAGGCCTTCTCCAAGTCAAAGGAGACAGCTACCAAGTGCTGTTTGCGGAGAAACGCACTCCGTAAAGGGCACGTTGTAGTCCTCGGAAGTTTGGGTGGCAAAACTAAGGTGATGACGTTCTGCCTCCCGCTTCAGAGGGAGGAAGTCAGGAGAGTAATTCCCGGAGCCAGAGACATCCGCGAAATGACTAGCGAGATGGTTAGCAATCGCGAGGGGATCAGTGGCCACACTGCCTGCAATGGAAATTCCCGGTACAGCAGATGATCCTTGAATACCCGAAATTCGTCGAAGTTTCGTCCACACTTGAGATGATGGAGTATGTGACGTCATGGACGACACATATCTCTCCCATGAAGCCTTCTTACTTTGTCGAATAAGAACTCGCGCCTTAGCGAGGAGTTTCTTGAATGTTACCAAGTTGGCCAAAGTAGGCTGTCGACGCTAACGTTTATGAGCACGGCGGCGTTCTTTGATGGCTGCTCCTACTTCATCGTTCCACCAAGGAACGAGTTTTCGACTAGGAATCCCCGAGAAGAACGGAATGGACTCCTCAGCAGCAGCAAGAACAACTTGATGATGATGATGATGCTTGTTGTTTAAAGGGGCCTAACATCGAAGGTCATCGGCCCCTAATGGAACGTGATGGACGACATGATACATGATATTTAAAATTTAAAAAATTGTATCCACTGACAAGGGTTAAAAAAGATGGTGATGAAAAAATGAGTCTGAGATTAAAACAGCAGTGGATCTAATTCGCAATGCCTTATTTTCTAATAAAATAAGAGAAAATACAGGGAGAAAAGGAATAAGGCATTGCCTGGTGGTGCATATACATATATAATTCATTTACATTAGAAGTTAAAATAACACAGTAAAATACGCCAAACAAACTAAAATGAAGTCAATGGGATAAAAGCGCAATTGAAACAAATACACGAGGACAAAGAACATCACTAGACACTATAAAACAAACCACTATCCCTCATAAAGCGGATGACGAGGTCTGCTGACTGCTCGTCGTCTCGCAAGATAAGGGAGATTGTACTCGGAAGGTATTTTGTTTCCCTCAAGTCCGCCGGCAAGCCGGTTTGGGCACCCTATCCGCCACCTGGGACGCGCCACGTGGGAGTATTACCTCTCTCCCTTCTACGCCTGCGTAGCAGGTTCGTGGTCCAAACATTATGGTACTACTCACAAGTATTGTACCTCGTACGAGTAATGCAGGCCTATGGTGTTTCTTGCACAATGGCGCCACTCACAGCCAACGCAAACCGATGAGTCTCCCCACCTAGGTGTACTAATCACGGGCGCCGGCATTCCCGCGGTGTTCCTCACATAGTGGTTACCAATCACAGGGGGCCGATGACCTCGATGTTAGGCCCCTCTAAACAACAAGCAAGCACCAATCACAGGCAACGCAGACCTACGGTGTCGCTCATATAGTGGTACAACTCATTCGTCTGTGTCCCCCACCCATAGGGGGTAGAGAGAGAGAAGAAAGAAGAAAAACGAAGGGATCCGTCACTTCGAAAAACGAAGTAACGAACGAAGAAAGGCAAGGGTCACGGAGGGCTTGACAATGAAAGACTCCCTAGGCCTCGAATGCTCCAATGCCGTCGGGGTCGGAAAAAACGAGAGTTGACCAAGGGAGGTCGGACAAAATAGACGAAAGTGAGGAGCCTGGCACAAGTAAGTGGAAGCAATGCCAGAATTCAGCTAAGGGCCCCGTGGTCGCCAATCCACACTCCCAAGTTGAGAGCCCCTTATATACCTTGTAGTCGCCTCTTACGACAGGCAGGGGATACAGCGGGCGTATTCTACATGTGCGTCCCCCACCCGCAGGGGGTAGTGCATTTGCTCCGCGAGAGGTATTTTTTTCGCTCTAGTCCGCCGGCATGCCGGTTAGGACCCCCTATCCACCACCTGGGTCGCGCCACGTGGAAGTATCACCTCTCCCCCTGCTACGCCAGCGTAGTAGGTTCGTGGAAAGGAACAAGAGTTGACCAAGGGAGGTCGGACAGGATAGACGAAATTGAGGAGCCTGGCACGAGTAAGTGGAAGCAATGCCAAGAGTCAGCTAAGGGCCCCGTTGTCGCCAATCCACACTCCCAAGTGGAGAGCCCCTTGGGTTCCTTGTAATCGCCTCTTACGACAGACAGGGGATACCGCGGGTGTATTCTACATGTGCGTCCCCCACCCGCAGGGGATCGTATCAAAATGTATCAAAACCCAAGGAAGCTGCAAGGATGTCCGTTCTAAAATGGTGAGTGAAATTATTCAAATTAATTAATAAAATTTAAAAGATCGTGGTTACGTCACTGGTTGTAGAAATTAGCATGTCACGTTGCATTTCTTCTTACTTGTATGTATATCTATCCCTCAGTCCCATTGCCTGATACGAGGTGGGGGATGAGGTGATATGAATTGTATTTATGTTTTACGGCCGCATGCCCTTCCTGACGTCTACCTCAGTTCACGAGTTAATGAAGATGAAATGAACGAGGGTGGATAAAATTGTGTTAGGACGTGGAAGTAAACGGCTGTAGCCAATGAATAGGAAGTATCCCCACATTTGCCTGGAAGTGAAAATCGCAAACCACAGAAAAACATATTCAGGGCATCCGACGGAGGGTTTCGAACCCACGCGTCTCCCGACTGCTTGGCTCCACCGCCGTTAGATTATTACCTACACACTCGCCACGCCGATCCATCGGCGTCGACTTACCAGGCTACTTTAAGTATGAAATGTTGTTTGTAGAGTGCAGCACAAGTTACCTACGGTATCTTTGGATTTTAGTTCTGTAACGGTTCAAATCCCGTTACAAGGTAATATCTGTATTTTATTATTATTATTATTATTATTATTATTATTATGTCCGTATTATTATCTGTGAGATTACTATTATTTTGTTATAATTATTATTCAGTTCCATTATGCAATGCTTGTCGCTTGCGTATTTGTAATTGAGTGTATGCATATATACGTATATGTAGATTAATATTAAATACCAGTACAGTGAGAGTTTCGATATATCAGATGTGGATGTGACGTTGTTATATTGTGCAATACCGCTGACATTTCTGCCAAGTCATCGCTACGTCATGGCTACGTCATCATATTTAGTTAGCACTGAGCTCACTTTCTTTGAGTAACCCAGCGAGCCGGCGGCGGTTTCACAACTGTATGTAATATTTGCCGCGCGGTAGGAGTACATCATACTTATTTCTGGAGATTACGTAGATGCGTCAACCAACGTCTATATAAGGTGGCTGCATATTGTAGCGTCAGTCATTAGTTAAACGGAAGCTGAACAGTGAAGAAGTCTACGAGATGAAGAGGCATCAGTCGGACAGTCAACGAGTGTGAACGAGAGATGGAGAAGACTCAGTGAGCCATTAATTATTGGTCATTGAGAGAGTGAGGCCAAACTTGGTCGGTCACTTAGTTGAAGACACGGACGCAAGGGCTTACCATGGAGTCAGAGAGGGATACCACCTGCCATGAGGTAATACCATATTGACTTACAAAGAAGTCAGATGATACGGAGAAGAAGCAGTCACAAGGATGTATCACGAAGTTAGGCGTGACACATCCACAGTAAACACCAGATCAAAGGAATACGTCGTAATTACACTCAAAGTGTTGAAGGTACAGTCAAGTGAATCAGTGAGGGAAATATTTCGTATAATTTGTTAAATATCCGGTCAAGAAGAATTCAAATTCATGCCTAGTTTCTTTCAGTTGCAATGTCATAATTTCATATTCTCATCTGTTTTATCGCAACAAGACTCACTATTATTTATATATTATTTAATATATTTCGTTCTATCAAACGAATTCATAGTTTTATTTCAATGACAGTAAAATATTTTAACCTAAAAATGAATGGGAAAACCGAACGTCAATCTCCTTTTCCCAGAACTTATATTGTATGTTGTCAAAAGCAAGCTTATTACCCCACACCCTAGAGATAGTCAAGATCCTCATTCTATTATTGCTGCACTGAGTGGTAGCTGGCGCCCTTCAAATAACGTATGTGTAAGTAAGCAGGTAAGAAGTAAGTGTGAGTCCAGGGTTTGACGATTGTGTATTTTATTTAATGAATGTTAATTTTCATAATTTTCATGTTAAATGCAGATATTCACATTTTTCTATATAAAAGCAGTTTTATATGTTTGAAAATTCATAGTAAGAGAGTTAGGAATCTCTCAGTTCATATGCGTCCCGCACCCGCAGGGTTAGTGTGTTTGGTCCGCGAGAGGTATTTTATTTCCCTCAAGTCTGCCGGCAAGCCGGTTAGGACCCCCCTATCCGCCACCTGCCATGGTTTGGAAAATTGTTCAGTCAGCATAGGTTCTTTCTCTTGTTGCGATTCTTTCACCTAGTGAACAATGAGGAATTGCCAGTTCCTAGAGAAGTAAGTAAAGACCCCTGTGCTAAAAGTAAACCTAGAAGATCATGCCAACAAGATTTTCAGGCACCACTACACTCCACATAAGCAAATTAGTGTAGATGAGAGTTCCGTATGTACTAAAAATAGAACTAGCCTCAAGCACTACCAATCCAATAAACACCACCACAGATGGGTTATCAAATTTTGGATGATTTGTGACAGTATCCAACTATTGTACGGGATGTTACACTTATAGAGTTGCAAAATCTCAAGAAGATAAGGACAACATTGCAAAAAATGGTCTGGGGTACAGTGTTGTGAAGAAACTTCTGATCATGTGGGGTTACGTTAACAAAGGCCACCATGTATTTTTTGACGATTATTTTATGTCAGTGACACTTGTTCGCCATCTCTATCAGCTGTGTACATTTATAACTGGAACTGTTAGGAGGAACAGAAAACTTTTGCCCCAACAATTTATAAATACATTTTCTGTTGGACAGAAAGCGTACTATGGATTTGACCCACTTCTAGCATGTGCTTTCCGTGAAAAACACTCCCAAAAAAACTCAGTCATTCTTCTGTCCAGTCATGCTACAGCTAAGGATGAAGAAGTTCCAGTATCCCACAATCATTTCAATAGGAAGACCAAACCAGAAATAAGTGCAAATTATAATAAATTCATAGGAGGTGTTGCCACATCTGACATGATGCTATATAGTTATCTGGAAGAAAGGAAAACTGTAAGGTACTGGAAGAAGGTGGCTTTTAATATGATTGCTAGGATGGTGTTGAACAGCTACATCCTTTACAAGGAGAATTATAAGGGGTCTGAGAAAATTAAATCTAGGCTCAGTTACACAGTCGCCATTACCGAGCACTTGGGGGAGGAGTGGATGGCTACAAAGTCATCAGTCACCGATGATCTACGAGGACCAGAGGGGTTAAGGAAGCTTCCAGAGAAAAATGAATTTCAGTGTGTAGTTTGTAGCACTAAGGAGACAAGGAGGAGATCAAGAACAGTGTGCCAAAGGTGCAATAAGGGCCTGAATGCTGAACTCCAAGTGTGGCGTGTGCAGTGTACCACTATCATTTTGATAGTATTTTATCAATTTACAGCACCTTCGATTTCATATTGTCAGATTAAAGAAAAATTCCTTTTCTTTCTTGTAGGATAAGTTTACACAGAGCAAGACAATCAGTAATTCAAGTTTTTAAACTTTAAAGGTAATTGTTTGATCAATATTTTTTCAATTTGGATTATTTTTTGTGAGTGGCATGTTATATTGAATAATGTGATATTTTTTCATAATGTACAGACATAAGTGTATCAGTCCATTTTTTCATTTGAATATAATTTAAATTGCTGGAATAATAAATTTTTAAACATTTAGATGTAAAATCATGAAAATAACTGAGTGTTTTGGGTTACACTAGTGAAAAGGGGCTGAGTGCGAAAGGGTCCTGTACTATTAAAAAAAATCTGAAGACAGAATAGTCGTGACACGTTTAAAATATGGAAGATAATTTCGTTTGGCTAAAATTCTTTACCGTACTTACTGTCATTAATTATCACCTAATTTTGGGTGTTCATTATCCTTTTCCTTGTGCATTTACGTTTAAATGTCTGTCAGCCACTAAATCAGCTGATCCTCTCTCGTAAGAAAGGGCGAATGGAATATCTCTGTCGTGTGGCGAGATAAGATTTCTTCACGCAGGAAGAGGAGGCGAGAGTTCGGGCATGCGCTCTCTCTGGTGCAAGGACTGGACTACTACTAGACGCTCGTGCCGCTGACAAATGTGGTGCTTGCATAGTTGGAAATCAGCTATATTCGGTTACACTCGTTACTATCCCGAACTTTCTTTGTGGCGATCAACGGTGATGGTTTCGATTGCGGTCAGGGAAGTTCAAAATCGGCAATATTCGGAGCCTCGCACTTACTTCGTGATGATAGTTTTGGCCACGGTTACTACGGTTACTAGACTAACCGTGGTTTTGGCTGTTGTCGGGTATGTTCGGCTAGAAGGTTTAGTTTTCGAAGCTAGTTCCGGCTGCGCAAGTGGGTGTTCGGTTTATCAGCTGCATTCGCGCCAATAATTGTTACATAGTTTTCTGAATTTTGTCTCTCATGTGTAGTTATGTGAGTGAAGATGTAATTAGAGTAATACTACTATTTGTGCTACTGTAATGTTCAGTTTATCAGCTGCATTCGCGCCTATAATATTGTTACTTAATTTTTCTCAGTTTTGCTTGCTTGATGATGCTTGTTGTTTTAAGGGGCCTAACATCAAAGGTCATCGGCCCCTAATGGTACGAAATGAAAGAACAAAAATTGTAAAGGCATCCACTGAAAAAATAAAAATAAAATATGGCATGATGATGATGATGATGCTTGTTGTTTTAAGGGGCCTAACATCGAAGGTCATCGGCCCCTAATGGTACGAAATGAAAGAACAAAAATTGCAAAGACATCCACTGACCAAAATAAAAATAAAATATGGCATGAAGAATGAATGGATGGAAAGGAACTCAGCAAAACACAAAACAAACAAACAAAAAATAAGTGGATCGGGCTCAATACTGATCGAAAATAACATTATTACCGACCAAGGAACCACTTATAAAGCACAATGATGCTTGGTGTCTAAAGGGGGTGCAAAATCCACGTCTAAGACCCCACAGAATGGTACATGTCGCGAGTAAATAGAACCATGGTATGTGTCATGTTGGGGTATTAATCAGAAGTAGCGAAGACTCACGGTGTTCCACAAAAGATGGTACTACTCACAAGTATTGTACTTCGTACAGGTAACGCAGACCTATGGTGTTTCGCACACAATGGCGCCACTTACAGCCAACGCAAACCGATGAGTTTCCTCACCTAGGGTACTAGTCACGGGTGCCGGTCCCAAGGGCCCCGTGGTGTTCCACACATAGTGAGTACTAATCACAGGCAACGCAGACCCACGGTGTCGCTCATATAGTGGTACAACTCACAGGCTACGCCCAGACCCGCGGTGGTGCACACATAGGTACGACGCACGGGTACTGGAATCCACCAGGCCAGGCTTTTTACTGCAACGAATCACAAACATATTTCGTACCATGTTAGTGATACTACTCGCAAGTACATGCAACCCATGGTGTTCCCCGCATGATGGTACGAATCAAGAGTAGTTGCATGGTTCTAATTCATCCATCCCTTGGTCGCCCCTTTTAGTCGCCTCGCACGACAGGCAGGGGATACCGTGGGTGTATTATTCGTCAGCCTCCCCCACCCACAGGGGGTGTGTGTTTGGTCCGCGAGAGGTATTTTATTTTCCTCAAGTCCGCCGGCAAGCCGGTTAGGAGCCCCCTATCCGCCACCTGGGACGCGCCACGTGGGAGTATCACCTCTCCCCCTGCTACGCCTGCGTAGCAGGTTCGTGGTTTCTCAGTTTTGTATCTCGTGTGTGGGTTATGATGCTGTTTTCTGCTACGTATACAGTTGAAGTGTACAGTTGATTAGTTAGATTTCTCCGTTTTTGCCAGTGGCGTTTACTGAGGGCTACCAAGCCTATCAGTGAAGCCCAAGCTCAAATGAGACTATGGAAATCTAAATATTATAATGTAAGCATCTGACACATTCTTCCATTTACAGAACTTGAAAGCATTGAGAAAAGCGTCGCTCGTATTTTTGAGAGCAAGGCATCGGAGACTAACATCGCAGCCCAGGCCTTCGGCCCACTCCCCTCGACCCGCCGCGCGAGGCTTGTTGGTGAATGTCGGAATGGTGCGGGGAACGAGGGGATCCTAACCTTGAGCTGGGCTAGGCTTCGGTCCGTCAAATCGCCGCCGCTAACAAGAGAGAGGGCGGTGGAAAGAGAAGGCCCAAAGACTCGAAGTTCTCCGGAAGTGTCCGAATTGATGGGATTCACCCATGTGCTACAGTATCACGTGTTTGTTTTTGCATGTGCAGGACATCTTATGGGTTGCTTATAGTTGGAAATTATTGGTATATTTCAGTTGATCTCAGAACAATTTTAGTTTATATGAAGTTATAGTGTTTAACGTGACTGTGAACTTATCATGTTACTTTTGTGAAATGGCTGAACCGTGTGTAAGTTGTTGGATAAACCATTCTCGCAACTGAAATATGAAGATAAATTGCTGATAATTAAAAATGGTAAGCCTACCCCACCTCTTACTCAGTTAGAGTGTGAACACGACGAGAAAAACAAGAATCTATACAAAGGGTATTTCAACGTAATAAGTATGAAAAGTATTTGTGGTTTTGTGGCTCATGCGAAATTCACAAACTTTATTGTTGGCCATGTTTATTGTTTGCAACTGAGATAATAATAATAATAATAATAATAATAATAATAATAATAATAATAATAATAATAAGTGTTACGGGGATACCCGTGGAGCAGAAAGAGGTGAAAGAAGGTGCTGGGGTGAATGGGTCTAACTACAATATTAAAGTTAATTTAAAACTTGAACAAAGGTTATATTTCCAGAACTTCAAACTTAATTTTTCATCATAATAATGAAACATCAGGTACAGTGATAATCATAAAACAAGCCTGGGAAAAGACAAGATTAATGGTCTTTAACAGATCCTGGGCTCCTAGCTCAAATTTACAAAAGAGCACAAATTTATACAAGGGCAGAAATCCCCAATTCAAAGAGCACTTGCTCCCAAAATTACAACATTTAGGCCCGGTTTCATCAACACATGTTAAATATATACTAATAAGTAGTTAGTTAATACTGAGTTAAAAATTTAACATCTTGTTAGGTTTCTTGCGTTTCATCAAACTTTTCCTGTGAAATGTTGATGATGATGATGATGATGATGCTTGTTGTTTTAAGGGGTCTAACATCGAAGGTCATCGGCCCCTAATGGAACGAAATGAATGACATGAGACATGAAGTTAAAATTTTAAAAAGTATCCACTGACTAGAGTTAAAAAAGAATGGTGATGAAGAAAAATGAGGGTGAGATTAAAACAGTCAGTGGATCTAATACGCAATGCCTTATGTTCTATTAAAATAAGATGATGATGATGATGATGATGATGCTTGTTCTTTAAAGGGGCCTAACATCGAAGGTCATCGGCCCCTAATGGAACGAGATAAACGACATGAGAGATGATGTTAAAATTTTAAAACATATCCACTGACTAAAGTTTAAAAAAATGATGATGGAGAAAAATGAGGGTGAGATTAAAACAATCAGTGGATCTAATACGCAATGCCTAATTTTCTAATAAAATAAGAGAATATACAGGGAAACAAAAGAATAAGGCATTGCCTGGTAGTACATAATTTACGAGAGACGTTAAAATAACACATTAAAATACGCAACACAAACTAAAATGAAGTCAATGGGATAAAAGCGAAAGTGACACAAAACACACTAGGACAAAGGACAGCATCACACAAGATAAAACAGTCCACTATACCTCATAAAGCGGACGACGAGGTCTGCTGACTGCTCGTCATCACGCAAGATAAGGGAGATAGTACTCGGAAGGTTAAGACTACGGCGCAGATCGACCAGGTCGACACACTCCGTAAGGATGTGCACCACGGTCAGACGGTCGCCGCAGGTACACACCGGAGGGGGTTCTCCTTTCAAAAGATGCGAGTGAGTCAAGATACCGTGGCCGATCCGAAGAAGACATAATACCACGGCTTCCCTCCGCGAAGCCCGAAGGGAAGTCCTCCATACCTTCGTTGTTCCTTTTATCGCTCTCAGCTTATTGGGAAGTGGAATGGCCTGCCACTCCATCTCCCAATGGGACATAACAAGATGTCGCAGCTGGGAGCGAATATCACTTGCTGGAACCTTGAAAGGCAACGGGGGCAGTGTAACTGCCTCCTTGGCAGCCTGATCTACTAACTCGTTTCCCTCTATGCCCATGTGGCTTGGGAGCCACAGAAACGTGATTCTGGTGCCGGCATCCGAACACCCGGCCAGCAGGTCCTGGATCCGCTGCACTAGAGGGTGTCGAGGGAAACAGAAATCAATAGACTGAAGCGAACTCAAGGAGTCAGTACACAGAAGGAAGTGGCGGCGCTTATTGTACAGTGCGTACCGCAGAGCCTCACAGATAGCATAGAGCTCTGCTGTGTACACACTACAGGTTGCCGGAAGAGCAAAAAGGAACCTATCATTACCAACAACGAACGCACAGCCCACCTTCGTATCTGTCCTTGAACCATCCGTGTAGACGACGACTGAACCTGGATAGCGGCCAACAATGGACAGGAAGAGCCTCCGATAAATCGAAGGGTCCGTGTTTTCCTTTGGGCCAGTGTGCAGATCCAGGATTATTTCAGGTCGTCGTACGACCCACGGAGGTACCCCACTTGGTTGTCTGACAAGGCAAGGAACTGAAGGTACGTCAAACAATTCGGAAATGCTATCCAAGCGTATCCCAACCGGCCGCGTCGCTCGAGGACGAGCAGCGTACAGCAAACGGTTGCCATTGTTGAACACGCAAGGATAGCTTGGATGAAGTGGCATCTGTCGCAAATTTGCAGCATATGTAAGTAGAAGGTGCTGGCGCCTCAGGTGTAAAGGCGGCACACCAGACTCAGCGAGCAGGCTAGCGATGGGGCTTGTACGAAAAGCTCCCGTCGCCAACCTAACCCCGCTGTGGTGGATACTGTTCAGCTTCGCAAGAACGCTTGGTCTTGCGGAGCCATATGCTGCACTGCCGTAGTCTAACCGGGATAAAATGTGTGCCCGATAGAATCGCAGGAGCACCGTGCGGTCAGCCCCCAAAGAAGTGCTGCTAAGAAACTTAAGGATATTAAGCCTCCTAGTGCATTGCACTTTTAACTGCCGCACGTGTGGCTTCCACGATAATTTACTGTCAAAAAGGAGCCCAAGAAATCGGTAAGTGTCAACAACTGGAAGAACGACGTTGTCTAAATAAAGCTCAGGATGGGGGTGAAGAGTACGTTGACGACAAAAGTGGACAACAGAGGTCTTTGCGGCAGAAAACCGAAAGCCATGTTCTAAGGTCCACTGCTCCACCCTCCTAATAGCGTGTTGTAATTGTCGCTCTGCGACTGCCATATTACGCGAGCTATAGTGCAGAGCAAAATCGTCCACATATAGCGACGGTATAACTGCTGGACCAGCAGCAGCAACAATGCCGTTGATGGCAATCGCGAACAGAGTGACACTAAGGACCGATCCCTGTGGGACTCCATTTTCTTGTACGTGGTATTGCGAATATGTCCGCCCTACTCGGACACAGAATAGACGGAGGGACAAGAAATTCGCAATAAACGCCGGCAAGTTACCTCGGAATCTCCATTGATGCAGGGCTGAAAGGATACCATATCGCCATGTGGTGTCATAAGCCTTCTCTAAGTCAAAGAAAACGTCTACCAAATGCTGTTTGCGGAGAAACGCATCCTGGATAGAGCTCTCCAGGCGTACCAAGTGGTCAGTGGTGGATCGAGCGGCTCTAAATCCACATTGGTACTCAGAAAAGAGTCCTTGTTTCTCCAGACACCACACGAGTCGCCGATTAACCATCCTCTCAAACAGCTTACACAGGCAGTTTGTAAGGCAAATCGGTCTGTAACTTCCTGCATACTTAGGATCTTTGTCAGGCTTGAGGACAGGAATGATTATGCCCTCTCGCCACTGAGACGGAAAATCACCCTCCATCCAGATTCGGTTGAACACACGAAGGAGATATAATAAACTATCATCACTAAGGTGTTGCAACATCTGGTTATGGATGTTGTCCGGTCCAGGATATGTGTCCTTGCAAAGCGCTAGGGCGCTGCGGAGTTCCCACTCCGTAAAGGGCACGTTGTAGTCCTCTGAAGCTTGAGAGGCAAAACTAAGGTGAGAACGTTCCGCCTCCCGCTTCGGAGCGAGGAAATCAGGATGGTAATTCCCGGAACCAGATACATCCGCGAAATGACTAGCGAGATGGTCAGCAATCAGGAGGGGTTCAGTGACGATGTTGCCTGCAATGGAAATTCCCGGTACAGAAGATGATCCCTGGATACCCGAAATACGTCGAAGCTTAGTCCACACTTGAGATGATGGAGTATGTGACGTCATAGACGACAATTATATCTCCCATGAAGCTTTCTTACTTTGGCGAATAAGAACTCGCGCCTTAGCGCGGAGTTTCTTAAATGTATAACGTGCTCCAAAAACTTTTCAACTGTTCTACGGATTCTACATCTGCTACGCTTGATATGCCGCTACTAACCTGTGTGTGCTCTCTTCGCCCGTCCAGTTTGTACTGCTCGTGCTGTTTACCCTCCCTCTTTCCTTCCCCTACCGCCTCGCTGCGCATTGTGTACAGTCTGCTCTCGTCTTTTCTGGACGCTTCCATCCGAATATAAATAGGCCTGCTCACGGCTTGATCGGCGAGTTTTGGATGAAGACCACGATTTGTGTGGAGGGAGGACTTTTTTTTTTTTTTTGCTAGCGGCTGGACCGTGTGCAAAGTTTCTTTTAAATGGTGTTTTTGTTCACGATTGAGACTCAAGGACTGCTGGACGGGTGAGCGAAACTTTAAATTTTCTTTCCCTTGCTATACTTCAAATTTTCTTTTAATGCTGCACTTCCTCATTTCATCATGCCGTACTGCCTACAAATGACAGTTCATGCTAATAATATTGCCAGTCGGAGCTGTTGACAGTGGTGTTTTTCCTTGCAACTGCATTACGATCTCTTTCTACAGTTTGACTTTCTGTTACGTCTAGTGATCACTGCGATATGAACTATTGAATTTCAAACAGACTTGCTGAACAAACGCAAGAATAGGACTAAATGTAATTAACACCCAGCTTCTGTTTGTAATTTTGAATTTCATCAATGCTGGCAGGTTCTATTTTTCCAAATCCCTGTTGGCAGCCTTAGATACTGTTCTCTTTCATGTCCCTCCCTTTTCCCCACCTTCCTATCCCGGGTCTTACTTTTCTTCTACATTTGCTATTGTACAGTGGCCTATATGTCTTTCAAATGTTAAAGTTTTCGTATTTATGGGTAATTTCTGTTTACCGTTTGTAGGATACTCCCGATATAAACTGTTGTAAAATTCATCTTGTTTCGAGTCTAGCTGTTCTCTTTAAATCCAAATTAGTGTTGTAAAATGGTCGTCCCATGTGTGTTTTTTTTTTTTTTTTTTTGGAAGTCAGAAGTATCTGACTTTTAAATTATTCTTGCTTTCTTTTGGCTTGTAATGTTCCTTCTTGGTGTTTTTGGTAATATATTATTATTATTATGAAAAAACTGTTCCTTCTTTTGCCTGATTTTTGTCACTCGCCTTTCCATGTCCTCTAAAATATTTGTACCTACCTCGGTTCCTCTGAATAAATGGACTCAGTAAAATGCTTCCCTATGCGCTCTGCTGAAACCTTTCACCTTGAACATTGATATCTGAGTACTTGTGCACGTACGGATTACTTTTTTTTGGAGACTTGTAAAAACCTTTTGTGGCATGCCATCACTTGCATAGATTGGTGTTTATTTATGATACTGCGTTAGTCGGATTAGTGTCCAAGTTCATGCCTTGGTTTTTTTTGTTGGTATATTGACTTACCATTTTCACTCTGGAGTATTGCGAGATCATATTCTGAGTGTACATACTTTACCCAAAATACGACACACACATACCCATACCCAAGCTACCACAAATAACGTCTCAAATGGTAGCAGACCTTTTTCTCTCATTATTACATTTCTTTTAGTAAATTTTCCATTATGGCACGCTTTTCTGATAATTTCCCCTTGGGTGACGAAAATTCTTCTCCCCCTCCTACTTATCATAATCTTTCTTTGCCTAACCCTCCCGTCAGTGACTTAATTTCTTTTTCTATTCCTACTCCTCCGAGTTCCTTCTCTTATCCTTCGACTCCTCCATCCCCTAACCCGTTTCTTGATCGCAAATCTTTCCCATTTTCTCACCATCACCACATGGCTCCGGATCTAGGCCTCCATTCTTTTCCATCTACACCCCAACTTAATGCTGTTGACAGTTCTTTGAATGTTCATATTGTGAAACAATACTTCAGGTTCCGCAGTTACTAGCGACTGATCCCCGTAACCTTACTATGTGGCTTTTCTCTGTTCGTAAATTTCTCAATCTCAATTTAGCCTCTTTTCCTCAAATGCTTGGTTTGTTATCCGCTAAGACCACGGGCTTTTTTTCTAAATTTTGGTTGGATAACATGTCTCATTTTTCCACCTGGTATGAGTTACGTAATGCTATTCATAATTATTTTTTGCCTTATGAGATACGTTTTAAACTCAGTACCGAGTTCATTCGTCGTCACCAACTTCCGACTGAATCCGCACATGATTATTTAGATTCTATCACTACTTATAGTGATGTACTAAATATTGCCCACAATGTTGCTGAATTAATTTCGATTGTTCAGTTTTATGCTACTCCCTCTTTTCGACAACTTTTTAATGCAATGAACCCTCCAACCTCTATGCTTCAATCATATAATCTGGCTCAATCTCATGCTTTGTCTGCGTTAAGCGATACTTCTTATTATTCTTCCGTTCCACCACCGCCTATTCCGTCTTCCTTTTCCTCCACATCATCTTCTGCTCTGCGTACTTCTAATGTTCGTTCCCCCGTTGTCTGTTTTCGCTGTAAAGGACCGGGTCACATTTCTAAGTTTTGCACCTCTCTGCCTGTGGGAAACGCCTTTCCCCCTCGCCGCTAGGCAGTCGACGTATTCATGGGGAAAATCTGCCTTCCCACACTCTTCAGACGCCTCGCCCTACCTCTCCGATTTCGCCCATTCCATTAACTTCTTCTTATTTTTCGCCTTGCTCTACCTCTTTCCTACCTCCGACCTCTCATGTTCTCGTCACCGTTAATAACCTACCCTCTCTTGCTTTGTTAGATTCTGGTGCTGCTGTTTCTCTTATTAGTTTACCATTTTTTCAATCTCTGCAATCTCTATGTCCTCAGCTCTCCTATTCTCCCTCTACTGTACGTTGTCTCTCTGCCTGCAATCAACCTTTAGAAATCGTTGGTGCTATTTCTTTGAATATTAAGATGCAAATTTTTCTTGGCCTTTTACTTTTTTGGTTGTTGAAACCTTATCATCACCTATTATTTTAGGTTTTGATTTTTTTTCCCATACTGGACTTATATTGGATTCGGTCAACTCTACGGTCTCCTTTCATTTTTCTTCTAAGTCTATTCCATTGGTTCATAGTTTTGACTTCCCCCTTTCTCATCCCCCTACATGTTTACCTATAAATTCTGTTCATTCTGACCGCGTTCAGTCCTTACTTGCCGAGTTTTCCGATGTCATTACCCCCACCTTGGGCACCGTCAAAAATTTTTCTGCACATATTGATCTTACTGATCCAACCCCGATTCGTTCTTCTCCTTATTTTTTGAGTCCCCCTCGCATGAAAATTTTGAATGCCTTAGTTGATCAAATGCTTCAAACTTAGACTATTATTCCTTCATCTTCTAATTATGCCTCTCCCGCTTTCATCGTGGATAAACCCGATGGATCCTCTCGTTTTATAGTGGACTATAGAAAATTAAATTCTCGCATCCTGTATGATGCATATCCCATGCCAAAATTGCAATCTGCTTTTCAACATTTTTCAAATGCTCAGTTTTTTACCATCTTTGATTTAAATTCTGCTTATAATCAAATTCCTTTAGATGACATTAGTTCTCGCTATACGGCTTTCATTACCCCGAATGGACTATATCAATTCAAAAAAGTCCCTTTCGGTTTGAATCTTGGCTCACAAATTATGCAGCGGTTTGTGGATTCCTTGTTTGCTGATATCAAATATAAATACTTATTTCTTTTATTGATGATATTCTTATTTATTCTTCGGATTTTGAAACCCATTTACTCCATGTCCGTGAAGTATTGACTCGCCTCCGATCAGTCAGCTTAACTGTCAACCCTTCTAAGGTGCTTATCGCCCAGACATCTATTAAATTTTTGGGTCACATTTTAAGTTCACAGGGTGTGGCTGTCGACCCTGAAAGAGTTTCTGCCATTCACAAAATACCTCCTCCCTCTAATCTCAAACAATTGCGTTCTTTTCTTGGGATGATTGGTTTTTATGCCAAATATATTCCCAATTTTTCTCTACTTTCCGAACCCCTCAATCTGCTTAAACGTAAAGGTATCAAATTTCATTGGACTTCTCTTCAACAAACCGCCTTTGATACGTTAAAATCTAAGCTTTCTCAGGCCCCTCTTTTGCAAATTCCTGATTTTGATTTACAATTTGAACTTTCCACTGACGCCTCCGATGTTGCCATAGGAGCTGTTCTCCAGCAGACGAAGAACGATCAAACTTTACCTGTTGCTTATTTCAGTCGTCTTCTTACCCCCGTTGAACGTAAATATTCTGTGTACGAAAGAGAGGCTTTAGCTCTCATTCTTTCCATTGAGCATTTTTCGGAGTACTTAGACCATCGCGAATTTTTAGTCAGTACCGATAACCAAGCTCTTTCTTGGTTATTACATAATGCCCCCAAAATTGGACGTACCGGTAGATGGTTGCTTCGCTTATCCCGTTTCAAATTTTCTCTTAAGTTTGTTTCCGGGTATCATAATTCTGTTGCTGACGCGCTATCTCGGCTTTTTGATGACACTTCATCTCATCTTTCTGAGCTTAATCAACTTCCTATCAACTCTGTTACTTCTATTTCTTCCCTTACCAATTTTCCCCTTTCCTTTCAATCATGTCTTGATCATCAAAAACTTGATCCTTATTGTCAACAACTTTGTCAAGATCTTTCTTCTCCCGATTATTGATGATGATGATGATGATGCTTGTTGTTTTAAGGGGCCTAACATCGAAGGTCATCGGCCCCTAATGGTACGAAATGAAAGAACAAAAATTACAAAGGCATCCACTGACCAAAATAAAAAAAAATGTCATGAAGAATGAATGGATGGACAGGAACCCAAGAAAACACAAAACAAACAAACAAAAACAAAAACCAGTGGATCGGATTCAATAGAGAACGAAAAGAACATTATTACCGACCAAGGAACCACTTATAAAGCACAAAGATGCTTGGTGTCTAAAGGGGGTGCAAAATCCACGTCTAAGGCCCCACAGAATGGTACATGTCGCGAGTAAAATAGAACCATGGTATGTGTCATGGGGTATTAATCAGAAGTAGCGAAGACTCACGGTGTTCCACAAAAGATGGTACTACTCACAAGTACTGTACTTCGTACAGGTAACGCAGACCTATGGTGTTTCGCACACAATGGCGCCACCCACAGCCAACGCAAACCGATGAGTTTCCTCACCTAGGGTACTAGTCACGGGTGCCGGTCCCAAGGGCCCCGTGGTGTTCCGCACATAGTGAGTACTAATCACAGGCAACGCAGACCCACGGTGTCGCTCATATAGTGGTACAACTCACAGGCTACGCCCAGACCCGCGGTGTTGCCCACATGGGTACAACGCACGGGTACTGGAATCCACCAGGCCAGGCTTTTTACTGCAACGAATCACAAACATATTTCGTACCATGTTAGTGATACTACTCGCAAGTACATGCAACCCATGGTGTTCCCCGCATGATGGTACGAATCAAGAGTAGTTTCATGGTTCTAATTCATTCATCCCTTGGTCGCCCCTTTTAGTCGCCTCGCACGACAGGCAGGGGATACCGTGGGTGTATTATTCGTCAGCCTCCCCCACCCACAGGGGGTGTGTGTTTGGTCCGCGAGAGGTATTTTATTTCCCTCAAGTCCGCCGGCAAGCCGGTTAGGACCCCCCTATCCGCCACCTGGGACGCGCCACGTGGGAGTATCACCTCTCCCCCTGCTACGCCTGCGTAGCAGGTTCGTGGCCTCCCGATTATTCTGGCCCCTTTCGTCTCCAAAATCAGCTTCTAATTTTCAAACCTACTCCGCGCGCCACTCCTCGTCTCGTTCTCCCTTCCAGTCTCCGACAAATGGTTTTTCAGTATTTCCATGGATCCCCTGTTGGGGGTCACTTTGGCATGTCTAAAACTTATGCTCGTCTTGCTTCTCAGTTCTTTTGGCCTCAGATGAGGAAAGAGGTATATTCGTGGGTCCGCTTATGTGACTTGTGTCAGAAACATAAGCCCCCCAATCATCAGCCCTATGGTAATTATGCTGCCTCCCCCCCTACTTACCCTGCTGAGAAATTCTATGTTGATATCGTGGGACCTCTTGTAAAATCTTCGAAATCTAACTCTTATATTTTCACCTTGCTCGATGGTTTTTCCAAATTTATTGTTCTTCGTCCTTTACGTACTATTTCTTCCCAGATAATCATTAACTTATTATCTACCCAAATTTTCCCCATCACTGGTATTCCCAAAATGTTAGTGTCTGATAATGCTACTGTTTTCACTTCTAAACTCTTCTATAATTTTTGTTTTTCTAATGGCATTAAGAAAATCAATATTTCCCCCTACCACCCTCAAGCTAACGTAGTTGAGCGTTATCATCGTAATCTAAAATCCCTTCTATCTATTTTTCATTCGCATGATCACCGGACTTGGGATACTGAATTGCCTTATTTTGCCTTGGCATCTAACGTTACTATTAATAATTCAACCTCTTACACTCCGGCTAAACTATTCTTAGGCCGTGAATTACACACCCCTCTCTCTTTGACGTGGGATTTATCTTCTTTGTTAAACACACCACCTCATCTTCTCACCACTGATCACTTGCAAGATGCTCTCAAAAAATTGTTTCAAGCCAGAGACCGCCACAAAAAAACTTACAATTCTCGGGTTCGCTCTCCCACCTTCAAACCTTTGGATTTAGTTCTCTTCAAAAACCATCCCATTAGTTCCTCCTCTCAACACTTATCTGCTAAGCTTTCTCCCCGTTGGCTTGGGCCCTTTCGCATTCTTTCCTTTCCGTCCCCTGTTACTGCTTTGCTGCAATCCTTGGACAATCCTAATGATATTCGTAAGGCTCATTTTTCTCTCTTGAAAAAGTCCTCCGCTTAACCCTTTGGCTTGCCGCAGGGATGGAAAACAAATAAATTCATTTCCCCTTTTTCTTTCCTAGTGTACTATTGTTTTTTCTTTACTTGCGTTTGTTCACGCATGACCCCCCCCTTTTTTTTCCTTTTTTCTGTGGTTCATATCTTTGCCTTTTTTTTCGCTCACCCAGTCATGCTCCCTCCACACACTTCGTCACTTCGTCTGGCTCCCCCATCGATCCTTTTCCCCTGATGGGTTTGTTTTTCTTTATGGGACACCATGTTTACGATTAGATCTTTTGTCATTGTAACTTCATTTATTTATTTAAATCTCCTAGTTTTGTGTAATCTTTTGCACGGCCACTTATATTTTATATATGTATTGTAATTTCTATTGTAAACTTTTTTGTACCCCCCCCCCTTTTTCCTCCTCTTATATACCTTTTCGATCCGGATCGTTCTTTCTATTTTATCCCCCCCCCCTCTGTCTCCTTTTTTTCCTCTTACTTGTAACTCATGCCTGTTCTTGCTTTTTGTTTTCGCCTTCTCGACGACGACTCTGTCTTCTTGTTCCGGAGTTCGGCGCCCCTCTGGAGCATCAATGGACTTTCGTCGCTTCTACACCCAATCCTTCGGATTTCTCCGGCTGCTGGGAGTATATAACGTGCTCCAAAAACTTTTCAACTGTTCTACGGATGCTACATCTGCTACGCTTGATATGCCGCTACTAACCTGTGTGTGCTCTCTTCGCCCGTCCAGTTTGTACTGCTCGTGCTGTTTACCCTCCCTCTTTCCTTCCCCTACCGCCTCGCTGCGCATTGTGTACAGTCTGCTCTCGTCTTTTCTGGACGCTTCCATCCGAATATAAATAGGCCTGCTCACGGCTTGATCGGCGAGTTTTGGATGAAGACCACAATTTGTGTGGAGGGAGGACTTTTTTTTTTTTTGCTAGCGGCTGGACCGTGTGCAAAGTTTCTTTTAAATGGTGTTTTTGTTCACGATTGAGACTCAAGGACTGCTGGACGGGTGAGCGAAACTTTAAATTTTCTTTCCCTTGCTATACTTCAAATTTTCTTTTAATGCTGCACTTCCTCATTTCATCATGCCGTACTCCTACAAATGACAGTTCATGCTAATAATATTGCCAGTCGGAGCTGTTGACAGTGGTGTTTTTCCTTGCAACTGCATTACGATCTCTTTCTACAGTTTGACTTTCTGTTACGTCTAGTGATCACTGCGATATGAACTATTGAATTTCAAACAGACTTGCTGAACAAACGCAAGAATAGGACTAATTGTAATTAACACCCAGCTTCTGTTTGTAATTTTGAATTTCATCAATGCTGGCAGGTTCTATTTTTCCAAATCCCTGTTGGCAGCCTTAGATACTGTTCTCTTTCATGTCCCTCCCTTTTCCCCACCTTTCTATCCCGGGTCTTACTTTTCTTCTACATTTGCTATTGTACAGTGGCCTATATGTCTTTCAAATGTTAAAGTTTTCGTATTTATGGGTAATTTCTGTTTACCGCTTGTAGGATACTCCCGATATAAACTGTTGTAAAATTCATCTTGTTTCGAGTCTAGCTGTTCTCTTTAAATCCAAATTAGTGTTGTAAAATGGTCGTCCGATGTGTTTTTTTTTGCAAGTCAGAAGTATCTGACCTTTAAATTATTCTTGCTTTCTTTTGGCTTGTAATGTTCCTTCTTGGTGTTTTTGGTAATATATTATTATTATGAAAAAACTGTTCCTTCTTTTGCCTGATTTTTGTCACTCGCCTTTCCATGTCCTCTAAAATATTTGTACCTACCTCGGTTCCTCTGAATAAATGGACTCAGTAAAATGCTTCCCTATGCGCTCTGCTGAAACCTTTCACCTTGAACATTGATATCTGAGTACTTGTGCACGTACGGATTATTTTTTTTGGAGACTTGTAAAAACCTTTTGTGGCATGCCATCACTTGCATAGATTGGTGTTTATTTATGATACTGCGTTAGTCGGATTAGTGTCCAAGTTCATGCCTTGGTTTTTTTTGTTGGTATATTGACTTACAATTTTCACTCTGGAGTATTGCGAGATCATATTCTGAGTGTACATACTTTACCCAAAATACGACACACACATACCCATACCCAAGCTACCACAAATAACGTCACAAATGTTACCAAGTTGGCCGCAGTGGGCTGTCTACGGTAATGTCTGTGAGCACGACGGCGTTCTTTGATAGCTGCTGCTATGTCTTCGTTCCACCAAGGAACGAGCTTTCGGCGAGGAGTCCCCGAGAAAAACGGAATGGGCTCCTCAGCAGCAGCAAGAATAACCTGGGTAATGTAAGTTATTTCCTCGCCGACGTTCCGCCTGATTTTGTCGTGAAAGACAGCTAGTGATGTGTACTTTGGCCAATCAGCATGTTTAAAAACCCATCGAGGGGGAGCCTCGACGGATTTGTGGTTCAGCAAAGTAAGAATTATGGGAAAATGGTCACTGTCACAAAGATCGTTGTGTGTGTTCCACCGAAACAGCGGAACCAACGTTCGGCTGCATAGACTTACGTCTATGCGAGAATATGTGCCGTAGCGTACACTGAAGTGTGTTGGTTCACCTGTGTTCAAAATACATAAATCCAGCTCTGTTACTAATGTTTCCAGCTCTCTTCCCCGGGGGCAAGGTGACTCAGAGCCCCAGATGGGGTGATGGGCGTTGAAATCTCCCAACAAGAGGAAGGGAGGTGGAAGCTGATCGAGAAGATCAGTGACATCATTGATGTTAAGAGCCTCACCTGGTGGAAAATAAACATTACACACTGTAGTTATGACAGGCAGCGGTACGCGAACAGCTACAGCCTCCAGCGGGGTTCGTATTGGAACCTCCTCGCTGTAGGTATCAGAACGGACAAAAATGCCAACGCCACCGGAAGCCCGGTGAGCATAATGTCGTTCTGTCGAGTATAGTCGAAAATTTCGCAATACCGTATGATGATCTGGTCGGAAATTTGTTTCCTGAATACAGACTATACTCGCCGAATACTCGCTAATGAGCTGGCGCAACTCGGCAAGATGCCTATCATAACCGTTACTATTCCATTGTAACAGTGCCATAATGTAAATGTGGACTTCTGAGGATTAGGATATGAGCAACGGAATGCTACCTAACCTAACCTACACTCACATCCCCATCCGAAGATGGAGATTCGTGTTCATGTGCAGCTCCTCGTCATCAGACGAGGTGATGCAGGCCTTCAACTTCTTCGACGTAGTCCGGGTGCGGTGTTTCTGCCCACGAGGGGAGCGCGCAGGTTTCCCCGAAGGAAGACCTGCTGACGCAGAATCAGGCCCTCCAGGTGGAGGGCGTGACACCCCATTTGTAGGAGATTTGGAAGAGCGCCTATTAAGGGCGTTCTTCTTCCCCGCCGTCGATTCTTGTTTAGACGGGCTGGGAGGGGAGTTCCCAGCCCTAGTCGACGATGCCGCCTCCGCCGGCTTAGGCGCGGCTTTCACCGACCGTGTAGGGGAAGGAGACGTTGTCTTCTTCCCCTTCTGTGCCGGCGTAGGTTTCTTAGCCGGCACAGGCAGATTGGTGGTCGAAGGCCGGGATGGACCAGCCTTCGAGCTTGTTCTCTTTGCGGCGTTGCTCGCAGGAGCAACCGCCGCCTTGGGCGCAGCGATCTTCTGGACAGGTGTTGCAGAGGAAAATGAGGAACCTGGCAGGGACTGAGCTATCAAGCTGAAGTCTAGTGTCTTGGCCGGTGCATTCAGGGAATTAAACTTACGGCGCGCTTCCTGGTAGGAAAGACCATCCAGGGTCTTGATCTCCTGGATCTTCTTCTCACTCAGATAGGTCGGACAGTTCCGATCCCGAGGAGAATGAAAACCAGAGCAGTTAGTGCACTTGTACGGAGGTGTGCATTCCTCCGCGCCGTGAGCTACTTTCCCACATGTACCACACACTGACTGATTCGAACAACGAGATACCATGTGTCCGAATCTCTGGTATTGATAGCACCGCATAGGAGGCGGGTGTACGGCCTCACATCGCAACAATAGGTTGTCATCTTGACTATCTCTGGCAACACTGACAATTTGAAGGAGACTATAAACGCACCCGTGGCAACATCTTCACCGTTGCTTTTGCGTGTGATACGCCGGACGCGGGTCACGCCGCGGTGCTTCATGTTTTCCATCAATTCATCGTCAGTGTTCAGGACGAGATCGCGGTGGAAAATCACTCCACGAACCAGATTCAAGGTTTTGTGCTCTTCCACTTTGACGGGGATGTCGCCAAAGTGGTCGCACTTAAGCAACCGATCTGCTTGGAGCGCAGTGCTCGTCTTTAAAAGCAAACCACCATTGCGCATTTTCTTCAGGTCCTCCAGTTCACCGTAGACACCTTCAATGTGGCGACTAAAGAGAATCGATTTCACCAGCTTGAAGTCTTGCCCATCGGTCCTGGTAGCAACCAGGAACCTAGGGAAGCTGGAACCAAGACTAAGTCGCTGCGCTTGTTCCCAAGGGGTTGCCCCCCTTAGGGAATCAAAAGTTAAAGACTTGGGTAGCGAACTACCCGAGGTGGCAGGCGGAAGTTGTTTCGACGCCATGCCCGAAATCATCCTCCCCGAATGCCACCCACTCCTATCAGGGGTCTCTGTAGCCGAACCAAGCAGCCAAGGCAATACCCACCTGGTCGTAGCAGGTACTGCCCGGGGTCCGATGTTGAACGATGCCTAATACGGGATGACTGAGGCAATGAGCACTAGGACTCCATTCCTCCAGTCACCCGCAATAGCATGTACCCCATAGCGTGTACAGAGCACTAACAATAGGAAAAATAAATAAAAATAATTAATATGTTCTTCTGGCATTCGGCTGTGCGGGGACCTGCGTTGTCAGGCGGATACCACTGCCCGGGTACATGACACTACCACCCGCCGCGTCCTGGGTGGTTGCTGGCACGGGCTTTCGAGCGTAGTCGCACACATAGGAGCTCCATCGCCGGGCAGCACGCACATCAAATTTTGAATGGTCTACACCTGACCCTCGGAAAAATAATAAAAAATAAAGAGGGGACCATGGCCACATGACCCTCTAAGTCGCCTTCTACAACAGGCAGGGATTACCTATGGATGTATTCAGCCTCTCCCATCCACAGGAGGTCTATCACATTATACAAAACCGCAATCCATGTCCGCGCCAAGGTCGCCCCTTTTTGTCACCTCTTACGACAGGCAGGGGATACCGCGGGTGTATTCTGCATGTGTGTCCCCCACCCGCAGGGGGTGGTGTGTTTGGTCCGCGAGAGGTATTTTATTTCCCTCAAGTCCGCCGGCAAGCCGGTTAGGACCCCCCTATCCGCCACCTGGGACGCGCCACGTGGGAGTATCACCTCTCCCCCTGCTACGCCATCGTAGTAGGTTCGTGGATTAAAATAAGAGAAAGTACAGGAAAGCGAAGGAATAAGGCATTGCCCAGTAATACAGATATTAACACATAATTTACGTTAGACGTTCAAATAACACATTAAAATGCGCAACACAAACTAAAATAAAGTCAATGAGATAAAAGCGTAGCTGACATAAACAACACTAGGACAAAGGACATCATCACACACGATAAAACAAACCGCTATCTCTCATAAAGCGGATGACGAGGTCTGCTGACTGCTCGTCATCGCGCAAGATAAGGGAGATAGTACTCGGAAGGTTAATACTACGGCGCAGATCGATCAGGTCCACGCACTCCGTAAGGATGTGTACCACGGTAAGATGGTTGCCGCAGGTACACACCGGACGGGGTTCTCCTTTCAGTAGATGGGAGTGCGTCAAGATACCGTGGCCGATCCGAAGGCGACATAATACCACGGCTTCCCTCCGCGAAACCCGAAGGGAAGTACTCCATACCTTCGTTGTTCCTTTTATCGCTCTCAGCTTATTGGGAAGTGGGATGGCCTGCCACTCCATTTCCCAATGAAACATAACCAGATGTCTCAGCTGAGAGCGAATATCACTGGCTGGAACCTTGAAAGGCAACGGGGGCAGTGTAACTGCCTCCTTGGCAGCCTGATCTGCTAACTCGTTTCCCTCTATGCCCATGTGGCTGGGGAGCCACACAAACGTAATTCTGGTGCCGGCATCCTAACACCCGGCCAGCAGGTCCTGGATCCGCTGCACCAGAGGGTGTCGAGGGAAACAGGTATCAATAGACTGAAGCGAACTCAAGGAGTCAGTACACACAAGAAAGTGTCGGCGCTCATTGTCTAGTGCGTACCGCAGAGCCTCACAGATAGCATAGAGCTCTGCCGTGTACACACTACAGGTGTCCGGGAGAGCAAAAAGAAACCGATCATTGTCGACAACGAACGCACAGCCCACTTTCGTATCTGTCCTTGAACCATCCGTGCAAACGACGACTGAACCTAGATAGCGGCCAACAACGGACAGGTAGATCCTCCGATAAATCGAAGGTTCCGTGCCTCCTTTCGGGCCAGTGTGCAAATCCAGGATGATTTCAGGTCGTCGTACAACCCACGGAGGTACCCCACTTGGTTGTCTTACAAGGCAAGGAATCGAAGGTACGTCAAACAATTCATAACTGCTATCCAAGCGTATCCCAACCGGCCGCGTCGCACGAGGATGAGCAGCGTACAACAAACGGTTGCCATTGTTGAACACACAGGGATAGCTCGGATGAAGTGGTATCTGTCGCAAATTTGCAGCATACGTAAGTAGTAGTTGCTGGCGCCTCAGGTGTAAAGGCGGCACACCAGACTCAGCGAGCAGGCTAGCGATGGGGCTAGTACGAAAAGCTCCCGTCGCCAACCTAACCCCGCTGTGGTGGATACTGTTCAGCTTCGCAAGAACGCTTGGTCTTGCGGAGCCATATGCTGCACTGCCACAGTCTAACCGAGATAAAATGTGTGCCCGATAGAATCGCAGGAGCACCACGCGGTCAGCTCCCCAATTAGTGCTGCTAAGGAACTTCAAGAGGTTAAGCCTCTTGGTGCATTGCACTTTTAGCTCCCGCATGTGTGGCTCCCACGATAATTTACTGTCAAAAAGGAGCCCAAGAAATCGGTAGGTGTCAACAACTGGAAGAACGACATTTCCTAGGTAAAGCTCAGGATGAGGGTGAAGAGTACGTTGACGACAAAAGTGGACAACGGAGGCCTTTGCGGCAGAAAACCGAAAGCCATGTTCTAAGTTCCACTTCTCCACCCCCCTAATAGCTTGCTGTAACTGTCGCTCTGCGACTGCCATACTGCACGAGCTATAGTGCAGAGCAAAATCGTCCACATATAGGGACGGTATTACGGCTGGACCAGCAGCAGCGACAATACCGTTTATGGCAATGGCGAACAGAGTGACACTAAGAACCGATCCCTGTGGGACTCCATTTTCTTGAACGTGGTATTGCGAATACGTCCTCCCTACTCGGACACGGAATAGACGGAGGGACAAAAAATTCGCAATGAATACCAGCAAGTTACCTCGGAATCTCCATTGATGCGGGACTGAAAGGATGCCATATCGCCAGGTGGTGTCGTAGGCCTTCTCCAAGTCAAAGAAGACAGCTACCAAGTGCTGTTTGGGGAGGAACGCATCCTGGATAGAGCTCTCCAGGCGTGCCAAGTGGTCTGTGGTGGATCGAGCGGCTCGAAATCCACACTGTTACTCGGACAAGAGTCCTTGTTTCTCCAGACACCACAGGAGTCTGCGATTTACCATCCTCTCAAATAGCTTACACAGGCAATTTGTAAGACAAATCGGTCTGTAACTTCCTGCATACTTAGGATCTTTGTCAGGCTTGAGGACAGGAATGACTATGCCCTCTCGCCACTGAGACGGAAAATCACCCTCTGTCCAGATTCGGTTGAACACACGAAGGAGATATAGTAAACTATCATCACTAAGGTGTTTCAACATCTGGTTATGGATGTTGTCCGGTCCAGGAGACGTGTCCTTGCAAAGCGCTAAGGCGCTGCGGAGTTCCCACTCCGTAAAGGGCACGTTGTAGTCCTCTGAAGCTTGGGTGGAAAAACTAAGGTGATGACGTTCTGCCTCCCGCTTCAGAGGGAGGAAATCAGGATTGTAATTCCCGGAGCCAGAGACATCCGCGGAATGAATGGCGAGATGATTAGCGATCGCGAGGGGATCAGAGGCGACACTGCCTGCAATTGAAATTCCCGGCACAGCAGATGATCCTTGAATACCCGAAATTCGTCGAAGTTTCGTCCACACTTGAGATGTTGGAGTATGTGACGTCATGGACGACACATATCTCTCCCATGAAGCCTTCTTACTTTGTCGAATAAGAACTCGCGCCTTAGCGCGGAGTTTCTCAAATGTTACCAAGTTGGCCACAGTAGGCTGTCGACGGTAACGTTTATGAGCGCGACGGCGTTCTTTGATGGCTGCTGCTATTTCATCGTTCCACCAAGGAACGAGTTTTCGGCGAGGAGCCCCCAAGAAAAACAGAATGGACTCCTCAGCAGCAGCAAGAATAACTTGGGTGACGTAAGTTACTTCCTCGCCGACGGTCCGCCTGATATCGTCATTAAAGACAGCTAGTGATGAGAACTTTGCCCAATCAGCACGTTTAAGAATCCATCGAGGGGGAGCCTCGACGGATTTATGCTTCAACAAAATAAGGATAATAGGAAAATGGTCACTGTCACAGAGATCATCGCGTGTATTCCACCGAAACAGTGGAACCAACGTTCGGCTGCATAGACTTAGGTCGATCCGAGAATACGTGCCATAACGTACATTAAAGTGAGTTGGTTCCCCTGTGTTCAAAATACACAAATCCAGCGCTGTTGCTAATATTGCCAGCTCTCTTCCCCGGGGGCAAGGCGCCTCAGAGCCCCACATGGGGTGATGGGCGTTAAAATCGCCCAATAAAAGGAAGGGAGGTGGAAGCTGATCTATGAGATCAACGACATCTGTTATATTAAGATGCTGGCCTGGTGGAAAATAAACATTACACACTGTTGCTATGACAGGCAGTGAAACGCGAACAGCTACGGCCTCGAGCGGGGTTCTTAATGGTTGATGATGATGCTTGTTGTTTTAAGGGGCCTAACATCGAAGGTCATCGGCCCCTAATGGAACGAAATGAATGACATGAGACATGAAGTTAAAATTTTAAAACGTATCCACTGACTAGAGTTAAAAAAGAGTGGTGATGAAGAAAAATGAGGGTGAAATTAAAACAATCAGTGGATCTAATACGCAATGCCTTATGTTCTCTTAAAAGAAGAGGAAGTACAGGAAATCGAAGGAATAAGGCATTGCCCAGTAGTACAATATTAACACATAATTTACGTTAGAGGTTAAAATAACACATTAAAATGCGGAACACAAACTAAAATGAAGTCAATGAGATAAAAGCGCAACTGACATAAACAACACTAGGACAAAGGACATCATCACACACGATAAAACAGACCGCTACCCCTCATAAAGCGGATGACGAGGTCTGCTGACTCCTCGTCATCGCGCCAGATAAGGGAGATTGTACTCGGAAGGTTAAGACTACGGCGCAGATCGACCAGGTCCACACACTCCGTAAGGATGTGTACCATGGTAAGATGGTTGCCGCAGGTACAAACCGGAGGAGGTTCTCCTTTCAGTAGATGGGAGTGCGTCAAGATACCGTGGCCGATCCGAAGACGACATAATACCACGGCTTCCCTCCGCGAAGCCCAAAGGGAAGTCCTCCATACCTTCGTTGTTCCTTTTATGGCTCTCAGCTTATTGGGAAGTGGGATGGCCTGCCACTCCATCTCCCAATGAGACATAACCAGATGTCTCTGCTGAGAGCGAATATCACTTGCTGGAACCTTGAAAGGCAACGGGGGCAGTGTAACTGCCTCCTTGGCAGACTGATCTGCTAATTCGTTTCCCTCTATACCCATGTGGCTGGAGAACCACACAAACGTAATTCTGGTGCCGGCATCCGAACACCCGGCCAGCAGGTCCTGGATCCGCTGCACCAGAGGGTGCCGAGGGAAACAGGTATCAATAGACTGGAGCGAGCTCAAGGAGTCAGTACACACGAGAAAGTGTCGGCGTTCATTGTACAGTGCGTACCGCAGAGTTCCACAGATAGCATAAAGCTCCGCTGTGTACACACTACGGGTTTCCGGGAGAGCAAAAAGAAACCGTTCATTTCCGACAACGAACGCACAGCCCACCTTCGTATCTGTCCTTGAACCATCCGTGTAAACGACGACTGAACCTGGATAGCGGCCAACAACGGACAGGTAGAGCCTCCGATAAATCGAAGGGTCCGTGTCTCCTTTCGGACCAGTGTGTAAATCCAGGATGATTTCAGGTCGTCGTACAACGCACGGAGGTACCCCACTTGGTTGTCTGACAAGGCAAGGGGTCGAAGGTACGTCAAACAATTCATAACTGCTATCCAAGTGTATCCCAACCGGCCGCGTCGCACGAGGATGAGCAGCGTACAACAAACGGTTGCCATTGTTGAACACGCAGGGATAGCTCGGATGAAGTGGCATCTGTCGCAAATTTGCAGCATACAAAAGAAGCATTTGCTGGCGCCTCAGGTGTAAAGGCGGCACACCAGACTCAGCGAGCAGGCTAGCGATGGGGCTTGTACGAAAAGCTCCCGTCGCCAACCTAACCCCGCTGTGGTGGATACTGTTCAGCTTCGCAAGAACGCTTGGTCTTGCGGAGCCATATGCTGCACTGCCGTAGTCTAACCGGGATAAAATGTGTGCCCGATAGAATCGCAGGAGCACCACGCGGTCAGCTCCCCAATTAGTGCTGCTAAGAAACTTCAAGAGGTTAAGCCTCTTGGTGCATTGCACTTTTAGCTCCCGCACGTGTGGCTCCCACGATAATTTACTGTCAAAAAGGAGCCGAAGAAATCGGTAGGTGTCAACAACTGGAAGAACGACATTTCTTAGATAAAGCTCAGGATGAGGGTGAAGAGTACGTTGACGACAAAAGTGGACAACGGAGGTCTTTGCGGCAGAAAACCGAAAGCCATGTTCTAAGGTCCACTTCTCCACCCTGCTAATAGCTTGCTGTAACTATCGCTCTGCGACTGCCATACTGCACGAGCTATAGTGCAGAGCAAAATCATCCACATATAGGGACGGTATTACGGCTGGACCAGCAGCAACGACAATACCGTTTATGGCAATCGCGAACAGAGTGACACTAAGAACCGATCCCCGTGGGACTCCATTTTTTTGAACGTGGTATTGCGAATATGTCCTCCCTACTCGGACACGGAATAGACGGAGGGACAAAAAATTCGCAATAAATACCGGCAAGTTACCTCGGAATCTCCATTGATGCAGGACTGAAAGGATGCCATATCGCCAGGTGGTGTCGTAGGCCTTCTCCAAGTCAAAGAAGACAGCTACCAAGTGCTGTTTGCGGAGAAACGCATCCTGGATAGAGCTCTCCAGGCGTACCAAGCGGTCTGTGGTGGATCGAGCGGCTCGAAATCCACATTGGTACTCGGACAAGAGTCCTTGTTTCTCCAGACACCACACGAGTCTGCAATTTACCATCCTCTCAAATAGCTTACACAGGCAATTTGTAAGACAAATCGGTCTGTAACTTCCTGCATACTTAGGATCTTTGTCAGGCTTGAGGACAGGGATAACTATACCCTCTCGCCAATGAGATGGAAAATCACCCTCTGTCCAGATTCGGTTGAACACACGAAGGAGATATAGGAGACTATCATCACTAAGGTGTTTCAACATCTGGTTGTGGATGTTGTCCGGTCCAGGAGACGTGTCCTTGCAAAGCGCTAGGGCCCTGCGGAGTTTCCACTCCGTAAAGGGCACATTGTAGTCCTCTGAAGCTTGAGAGGCAAAACTAAGGTGATGACGTTCTGCCTCTCGCTTCACAGCGAGGAAATCAGGATAGTATTTCCCGGAGCCAGATACATCCGCGAAATGACTGGCTAGATGGTCAGCAATCAGGAGGGTTTCAGTGACAATATTGCCTGCAATGGAAATTCCCGGTACAGAAGATGATCCATGGATACCCGAAATACTTCGAAGCTTAGTCCACACTTGAGATGATGGAGTATGTGACGTCATAGACGACACATATCTCTTCCATGAAGCCTGCTTACTTTGACGAATAAGAACTCGCGCCTTAGCGCGGAGTTTCTTGAATGTAATCAAGTTGGCCGCAGTAGGCTGTCGACGGTAACGTTTGTGAGCGCGACGGCGTTCTTTGATAGCTGCTGCTATTTCTTCGTTCCACCAAGGAACGAGCTTTCGGCGAGGAGTCCCCGAATAGAACGGAATGGACTCCGCAGCAGCAGCAAGAATAACTCGGGTGATATAAGTTATTTCCTCGCCGACGGTCTGCCTGATATCATCGTTAAAGGCAGCTAAGGATGTGTACTTTGGCCAATCAGCATGTTTCAAAATCCATCGAGGGGGAGCCTCGACGGATTTTTGGTTCATCAAAGTAAGAATGATGGGAAAATGGTCACTGTCACAGAGATCATCGTGTGTATGCCACCGAAACAGTGGAACCAACGTTCGGCTGCATAGACTTACGTCTATGCGAGAATATGTGCCGTAACGCACACTAAAGTGAGTTGGTTCCCCCGTGTTCAAAATACATAAATCCAGCTCGGTAACTAATGCTTCCAGCTCTCTCCCCCTGGGGCAAGGCGTCTCAGAGCCCCAGATAGGGTGATGGGCGTTAAAATCGCCCAACAAGAGGAAGGGAGGTGGAAGCTGATCTATAAGATCAGTGACATCAGTTATGTTAAGAGCGTGACCTGGTGGAAAATAAACATTACACAATGTTGTTATGACAGGCAGCGGAACGCGAACAGCTACAGCCTCAAGGGGAGTTCTTAATGGAACCTCTTCGCTGTAGGTATCAGAAAGTACAAAAATCCCAACATCACCGGACGCCCGGTGAGCATAGTACCGTTCTGTCGAGTATAGTCTGAAATTTCTCAAGACCGTATGATGACCAGGTCTGAAGTTGGTCTCCTGAATACAGACTATACTCGCTGCGTACTCACTAATGAGCTGACGTAACTCAGCAAGATGCCTGTCATAACCATTACAATTCCACTGTAACAGTGCCATAGTGTGGACTATAAAAGGAGTGTTAGGTTATGAGCGAAAAAATGCTCGTTAGCCTAAACACTATCTAATTCTACATCTGTAGATGTAGAGGACAGTGCGACATCCATACCGTCATCAAAAGATGGCAGGGGTGCCGCCCAGAACTTCGACACTTTTCGGGCGCGAGGGGGTCCCCTACGAGGAAAGCGCGCAGGTTTGGGAGCAGGAGTGCCTCCCGGAGCAGACTCATACCCCCCAGATGGGGGGCATGACTTCTCCTTCGCAGGGGAAGTCCGAGAGCGCTCAGAACGGGCGCTCTTCTTCCCCTTCTTTTTTTCAGGTTTAGACGGGCTGGGAGATGGTTTCCCAGCCCTGGTCGACGATGCCGCCTCCGCCGGCTGGGGCACGACTTTCGTCGACCTCCTAGGGGGGGGGAGACTTGGTCTTCCCCCCTTGCTGTGCCGGCTGCAACTGCCAGCCTGCACAGACTTCTGGTTGGTCGAAGGTGGGGTGGTCCCCCCCTTCGAGCTTTGACTATTTGCGACGTTGCTGGGAGCAGCAACAGTCGCCTTGGGCGCAGCGGTCTGGACAGGTGTCTTGGTCGTAAATGACGAACCTGGAAGACTCTGAGCTATCAAGCTATAGTCGACTGTACGGGCAGGTGTATTCGTAGAATGAAAATTACGGCGCGCTTCCTGGTAGGAAAGACCATCCAGGGTCTTGATCTCCTGGATCTTCTTCTCACTCAGGTATGTCGGACAATTCCGATCCCGAGGAGAATGAAAACCGGAGCAGTTAGTGCACTTGTATGGAGTTGTGCACTCCTCCGCGCCGTGAGCTACTCGTCCACATGTACCACATACAGCCTGATTCGAACAGCGAGATACCATATGTCCGAATAGCTGACATTGATAGCATCGCATAGGAGGCGGGATGTACGGCCTCACATCGCAACGATAAGTTGTTACCTTGACTTTCTCTGGTAACACTCACAACTTGAAAGAGACAATGAAGGCACCAGTCAGTGGCAACGTCTTCAGCGTTGACCTTGCGCGTAATGCGCCGGACGTGTGTCACGCCACGGTTCTTCATGTCTTCCATCAACTCGTCGTCAGTGTTCAAAATAAGGTCGCGGTGAAAGATGACTCCGCGAACCAGGTTCAAGGACTTATGCTCCTCCACTTTGACGGGGATTTCGCCAAAGTGCTCGCACTTAAGCAACTGATCAGCTTGCAGTGCTGTACGAGTCTTCATAAGCAAGCTACCGTTGCGCATTTTCTTAAGTTCCTCCAGTTCGCCATAGACTCCTTCGATGTGCCGACTAAAAAGGATCGACTTCACCAGCTTAAAATCGTGCCCATCGGTTCTGGTAGCGACCAGAAACCTAGGGAAGCTGGATCCCATTCCTTCACGCTGCGCATGTTCCCAGGGAGTTGAACCTCTCAGGGAAGCAAAAGTTAAAGACTTAGGTGGGGGACCACCTTGAGAGAGCAGACTTCGTTTGGAAGCCATGCCCGATAGCATCCTCCCCGAATGCCACCCACTCCGATCAGGGGTCTCTGTAGCCGAACCAAGCAGCCAAGGCAATACCCACCTGGTCATAGCAGGTACTGCCCGGGGTCCGATGTTGAACGATGCCTAATACGGCATGACTGAGGCAATGAGCACTAAGACTCCCTTCCTCCAGTCACCCGCAATAGCATGTACCCCATACCGTTTACAGAGCACTAAATATAGAGAAAAAAATAAAAATAATTAATATTAATATGTCCTTCTGGCATTCGGCTGTGCGCGGACCTGTGTTGTCAGGCGGATACCACTGCCAAGGTACATGGCGCTCCCACCACGCAATGGTCCTGGGTGGACAGTTGCGGGCTTTTGGGCGTAATCGCACACGTAAGAGGCCCATCTCCGGGCAGCACGCACATCAAAATTTAGAATGGTCTACATCTGACCCTCGGAAAAATAATAATAAAATAAAGAGGGGACCATGGCCACATGACCCTTTAAGTCGCCTTCTACGACAGGCAGGGATTACCTGTGAATGTTCTCGACCCCTCCCATCCACAGGAGGTCCAACACGTTATACCAAACCGCAATCCATGTCCGCGCCTAGGTCACCCCTTTTAGTCGACTCATACGACAGGCAGGGGGTACCGCGGGTGTATTCTACATGTGCGTCCCCCACCCGCAGGGGGTAGTGTGTTTGGTCCGCGAGAGGTATTTTATTTCCCTCAAGTCCGCCGGCAAGCCGGTTAGGACCCCCCTATCCGCCACCTGGGACGCGCCACGTGGGAGTATCACCTCTCCCCCTGCTACGCCTTCGTAGCAGGTTCGTGGCCTGTGAAATGTTAACTAATCGCCATTTAACTCCACTAACATTGCGAAGTGGTGTGAATCACGGAGGCAGTGGTACGAACATGCTGTTTTTCAGCGCGCTCCGATGCGCTTTTGTTTCAGTACAGCTGTTAAATATGGCGCGTGAAGTGAAGAGGAATCGAAGTTCCAATTTTTCTTCCTTCGAAAAGGAGTTGCTAATTGAGTTAGTGAGTAAAAATAGGGAAGTGATTGAGTGCAAGCGCACAGATGGCTTAACAATAAGAGAAAAGGACGAGGCGTGGGAGAAAGTCCGGGAGGGTTTCAATTCTAATCCCAATGTAACCTCCCGGATTGCAAAACAACTTCGCCAGTTTTATGTCAATATTAAAAGGCTGGCGAAGAAGGCAAAGGGAGAAGAACGGTTGGAGAGGTTCAAAACAGGAGGTGGCCCCTACACTCCAACTGCAACCAAAATAAATGAAAGGGTTCTATCCTTGATAGAAGACAAGATAGAGCCCTGCAGTAACGTGTACGACTGTGATGCGGTTTACTACGGTATGTATTGCTTTTATTCATGGAGGACGTCAATAAAAGAGTATGTTACATGTTAATATAAATCAGATGGTAAATGTTAAACACATTTTTGTGTACTGTTGTAGGAGATGCCGAGATAGTGGAAGTTGTGGATGAGGATGAGGATCATCCAGTTGTGGCAGCTGTACAGGTAATAATAAATTATATCAAATATTATTTTCCATGAACCTTACGTATACCTTAACGTGATTGAATGTTAATACATTATACTGAACAAGATGTGCATTGTTCTGTTAGCAGAATGAACCAAGTTTGGTTGCGAGTTCACCACCCAAGGCCACTACACACCTTGAGAGCACCAGACCGGATATAATTTCACCACAGGCCACTCCAAAAACTGTAAGTCCATATTTCTTTCTAATGAACTTGAATATGAGGTAATGTTTCGACTAGGCCTATACTGTAGAATGTGGTTAACGTTTAACTTACGATGATGTGCCATCCAGGGCTGAGCTTAACCTAGCCAAGAGAAGACAATTACTTCCTGCAGCGTAGCGTATGGGGAGACTTTGTGACTGAAGTCTACTGAAATAAATAAGTAAACTAGCATAGTGTCCTCCAACTTATAAAAAGCTCATCATTACCACTACTACTACTACTACTACTACTACTACTACTACTTTTTTCAGAGGGAGAAAATAATGTATTTGTTTGACTCTAAATACAGCTGACCACAAGGGTCCAGAATAGCTACGATGATGATGATGATGATGATGATGATGATGATGATGATGCTTGTTGTTTTAAGGGGCCTGACATCGAAGGTCATCGGCCCCTAATGGTACGAAATGAAAGAACAAAAATTTCAAAGGCATCCACTGACCAAAATAAAAATCAAATATGTCATGAAGAATGAATGGATGGACAGGAACCCAACGAAACACAAAACAAACAAACAAAAACCAGTGGATCGGACTCAATAGAGATCGAAAATAACATTATTACCGACCAAGGAACCACTTATAAAGCACAATGATGCTTGGTGTCTAAAGGGGGTGCAAAATCCAAGTCTAAGGCCCCACAGAATGGTACATGTCGCGAGTAAAATAGAACCATGGTATGTGTCATGCTGGGGTATTAATCAGAAGTAGCGAAGACTCACGGTGTTCCAAACATTGTGGTACTACTCACAAGTATTGTACGTCGTACAGGTAACGCAGACCTATGGTGTTTCGCACACAATGGCGCCACCCACAGCCAACGCAAACCGATGAGTTTCCTCACCTAGGTGTACTAGTCACGGGTGCCTGTCCCAAGGGCCCCGTGGTGTTCCTCACATAGTGAGTACTAATCACAGGCAACGCAGACCCACGGTGTCGCTCATACAGTGGTACAACTCACAGGCTACGTCCAGACCCGCGGTGTTGCCCACATGGGTACAACGCACGGGTACTGGAATCCACCCGGCCAGGCTTTTTACTGCAACGAATCACAAACCTATTTCGTACCAAGTTAGTGATACTACTCGCAAGTACATGCAACCCATGGTGTTCCCCGCATGATGGTACGAATCAAGAGGAGTTTCATGGTTCTAATTCATTCATCCCTTGGTCGTCCCTTTCAGTCGCCTCTTACGACAGGCAGGGGATACCGTGGGTGAATTCTTCGCCTGCCTCCCCCACCCACAGGGGGTGTGTGTTTGGTCCGCGAGAGGTATTTTATTTCCCTCAAGTCCGCCGGCAAGCCGGTTAGGACCCCCCTATCCGCCACCTGGAACGCGCCACGTGGGGGTATCACCTCTCCCCCTGCTACGCCTGCGTAGCAGGTTCGTGGATAGAATAGCTACAGAATAGAAGTTGTTGTGAAAATCTGATATAAGTTTAGGCCTAGGTAACTTTGTCAATTCTAACTATGTGAAGCATTCAAAACAGTTTAAAAATACAATCTGTGATGCAAACTGTTGAGAGAGTTCCTTATCACCGATGATATCACGCTGGAATATCTGGAATCTTTGAATATGAGGAAATGTTTTAACTGTGTGCTTAGGCAAACTTGAAGTCAGATTATGCAGGTAGTGCAGTTGAATTGACTGGAATAGCCAGTCTGAAACAAGTGTGGAAATATATAGCTTATTTCCAAACTTGCTTGTTGAGGTTTATCGTGTAAAAGTGTCATTACATTTATTATCTGAGACTGGATGATGTTTTCGAGGGTCGAGTCTCTCGTACGCTCTCATTAACTTGGTGAGAACAGTAACTTGATAACAGGGGATAAGCAATAGGGTAGGCCAACATAGTTCAGTCACTTGCTTTACCTTTAATAGTGCACTGGTGAAAATTAAAACTTGTTTTGAAAGTATAGATAATTTTATGATGTATTACTGTGTCATAATTTTCATAAAACTTTCCAGACCACATGCACATGTACATGTAGCTCGTTGTTTGCTAGGGTAGCACTTAGTTGGTAGGAACTAATATTTTGAGGAAATGTGGGCACAGGTTGTGAGGTGAATAGAATTTTTCAACACTGTTTTCTGTACAGCATAAGTTGTATGTTGAGCAAAACGGGGCAAAAAAGGGTTACACTTTGTGTAGATGTGTATGCATATTAATTGGTTCTTAGTGTGCTGGTGTTGTTATTGACATCTGTCTATATTGAATTCTGGGAGTCATGCAATGGCTGAAATGGCTGCTGATACCATAGGTACAGATTGTCACACAATGTTAAGTTGTGAAAGTAATTATATTTCTTGGCATCGCTTTCCTGCCAGTCATTCAAGATTTGCTGGGGTTCATTTTGTTAGGTAGAATTTATGCCCCCAGACCCCTTTGCTTGTCCCGATTCTTTGTAACAAATGATGATGTGCCAGCAGCGCCATGTTCGATCTGTGATCTATCTTCCACATAACACTATCAGAATCGTTACCAAAATTTCTAGACGAATGGTGGTAAATTAGACAGACAAACAAAGTCTAAACCCTGATGCCTTCCTTCACTTTGCATATATGCTGTGAAGAAACCAATAGTGAAAAATTATCTTCACCTCGCAACCTGTACCAAACAGGTGGTAGCATTGTGTGCTGACCTTAGTAAGCTGCTAATAAAAACTTAAAAACTTTCCAGTCTACCGAACACAGACTAGAAAACTTTTAACTTTATACTCAAATGAACACTGTATAACAGCAGCCTACATTTCTATAAGTCTTGGTTTGTGTAATAATTCTACATTTAAAGGAAACAAATACAAAACACGTCTATATATATAAAATAAAGAGTTTTGTCTGTACATTCCTCAGAATTTGAAAAGAATGGTATTTCTCTATCGGTCATGTCCACAGTAACAAGGAAATGCAATTTTTACTTTTCCGTAGTGTCTGTCTGTCTGTCTGTCTGTCTGTCTGTCTGTCTGTCTGTCTGTCTGTCTGTCTGTATGTATGTATGTATGTATGTACACGCATCACTAGAAAACGGCTAAAGAGAATTTAATGAAAATCGGTACGCAAAGTCGAGGAATAAGTCGCTACAATCTAGGCTATAAATAATTGTATTCACGCTGATTGAAATGGTAGTTTAGGGAAGGCCTAAAATTTAATTTCCAAATATTTATGTGATTAGTGGTCCTATCTTAATAAAAATTGGTATGCAAAGTCGGGGAATAAGTCGCTGCAATCTAGGCCATAAATAATGTTATTCACGCTGAGTGAAATGGTAGTTTAGGAGAAGGCCTAAAGCTTAATTCTTAAAATATTTACATTATTAGTGGTCCTATCTCATTGAAAATTGGTATGCAAAGTCGGAGAATGAGCCAATACAATCTAGGCTGTCAATCATTTAATTCACGCTGAGTGAAGTGGTAGTTCAGTGGAAGGCCTAAAATGTCATTTTCAATATTTATATTATCAGTGGTGATATCGATAATTACTACATCACCAAAGATATATAGAATTAAATTTCCGACCATTTATGTGTTATACATTTTTACCGTACCGGCTATGATAACACAGAGATTCATGAAGTTGTATTTTTGTTGCTAAGTCCATATCGACGCCGAACCACGAGAAAATGGGTTAATGAAAATCGGTATATAGAGTCGGGGAATAAGATGATGATGATGATGCTTGTTGTTTAAAGGGGCCTAACATCGAGGTCATCGGCCCCTAATGGTACGAAATGAAACGACAAAGTAAAAGTTAAAAATCATCCACTGACCAAAATAAAAAATGTCATGAAGAATGAATGAATGAATGAAAGAATGAATGAATGAACATGAATTTAAAACAATCAGTGGATCCGACTCAAAAAACTATCACAGTTAATAGTATTACTGACCAAGAGACCACTTCCAAAATGGGTCCAAAATACAAGTGAAAGGCCCCGCAGAATGATACTTATCGCTAGTAATGTAGAACCATGGTATCTGTACTGTTGCGGTACTAATCAAAAGTAGCAGAGACTTGCGGTATCCCACACACTATTGTACTACTCAGAGGTTATGAAATTCGACGTATAATACAGACCTAGGTTTTCCCACTTTGCGGCGCCAGTTACAGGCAACGCAAACCTATGGTGTTCATCACATAAGAGTACTAACCACAGGGACCTCTCCCTATCCCGTGGTGTTCCTCATATAGTGGGTACTAATCATAGGCAAGGCAGAACCATGGTAGCTATCATCCCATGATCCTGCTCATATGGTGGTACTAATCACAGGTACTGCAAAAGCCGACCGCGCGGTGCTCCTGTGTGCTACTAGTCATAAACCTATTTCGTACCTAATATAGTGGTACTACGCACAAGTAAAAGCGACCCTTGGTGTTCTCCGCGTGGTGGTACTAATCACATGTAGTTTCATGGTTCGAATGCAATCATCCCTTGGTCGCCCCTTTTAGTCGCCTCTCACGACAGGCAGGGGATACCGTGGGTGTATTATTCGTCTGCCTCCCCCACCCACAGGGGGTGTGTGTTTGGTCCGCGAGAGGTATTTTATTTCCCTCAAGTCCGCCGGCAAGCCGGTTAGGACCCCCCTATCCGCCACCTGGGACGCGCCACGTGGGAGTATCACCTCTCCCCCCGCTACGCCTGCGTAGCAGGTTCGTGGTCGGGGAATAAGAAACTACAGTCTAAGCTATAAACAATTTTATTCACCCTGGATGAAATTGTAGTTTAGGGGAAGGCGCCTAAAATGTAAATTTCAAATACCTGTTATTGGTCCTATCGAAAAGTACTACATAACAAAGTTATAGAGAATACAATTTCCGGTCATTTATGTTTTAATCAGTTTCAACGTACCGGCTTTGATAAGAGTGGTATTTCAGAGTCGGAAGAAAACTAAATGTGAAGGCCTGCAATATCGAAAGCGTATAACATTGATCAACAATAACATTACATTGACCATTGTTTGTTGTGATGTTCTTTGTCTCTTATGCTGCCTCTCAACTCCGATAGATGGGATTACTGCTGCGTACCGAGTATAGTAGCCTGACGGAATATGGCAGGAAATAGAGGGGGAGTTAGAAAACTTTCTCCTTTAGCATGCCATTCCTCTGGTTCATACATTTTCTGATACTGCTGGTACGTAACACACTGGTTCATCATAGTATTCCAGATATTCGATCCCTATTCTGACGCGCTGTTTTGAATGAGCAGTCGGCTTACGGGCAGAGGCTCACTTAGTAGAGTAGTAGTATGGCCTGGTCTAGAATAACAATTAGGGCTATTCCAAATTATAGCAACACAATTCACTAAATAACTAGAAATTCAACCCTGAAAAAAGCCGTTTCTTAAAAAAAGCTTCTTCCTCTTCACGTTTATTAAATTCTACATTCATTTCTTTCCAAATTAGCAGTGAAGAGGTTTCTCCTCTGGCTTGGAGGAAAAATTTGCCTCAAAGTAAGATAGATTTTTCCGCCGCCAATATAGTGAATTGATACTTTCCGACTCATCGCGTACTCCTAGGAAACAGATCAGTAAAAGGGCATAGTTTTTGCCCTGGGAGTCGCTACTATTCGAACCCCTCCCCGCCGAAAAGGAACGAAGAGTGTTCACGGCTCACGGCAGTCTGCGGCTTGGTCTAACCAGCTCTGGAACTGTGGACTGTTAGATCGGCAGCTTAGTCCTGTTCGTTAAAAGTGAGAAAATGTGTAGTTTTTCATTTGATCGAATATTTCATATGAAAGCATTCCTTTTAATCGCGCCATTCCTACTGACGTCATTGTTTTGTTCATTTCAGTTGGGAAAACCTCTAAGGCAGTCTTTCTGAGGATGTAAAAAGGCAGGTGGAGAGTGAGTGTCTACCATTATAATGAAAGCTCCCCAACCTGATTGTGACTGATGGTATGCAAGCGGGTCTTCCATTAGAGTGAAAATTCCCTGACTCAGTCTTCAAATGAGAAAAGCCGCTTGGTGACTTCCTCGTCGCGTTTCTAGGGTAACGTTAAGAGCTATGCAATTTCATACAATCTTGGTCACAACCTGTACACTACCTAAGCTAGAATTCTGTATCCATTGTAGAATTCCCTAGCGAAGCACGGGTACATCAGCTAGTTTCATATAAATTCTGAAAGTAGGAACGAGGAAGGGACATCATCTAGGACAAGGTGAATGATTAACGCTAAACCTGTTGCAATGTACTATCTGCGCACTTTTTAGCAATAGATTTGGGTACAGGTTTGAGGAGTAAGGTGGGAGCGCTTCCGGTTCCGTTAGTGATGATGATGATGATGATGATGCTTGTTGTTTTAAGGGGCCTAACATCGAAGGTCATCGGCCCCTAATGGTACGAAATGAAAGAACAAAAATTGCAAAGGCATCCACTGACCAAAATAAAAAAAAAATGGCATGAAGAATGAATGGATGGACAGGAACTCAACAAAACACAAAACAAACAAACAAAAACCAGTGGATCCGACTCAATACAGATCGAAAATAACATTATTACCGACCAAGGAACCACTTACAAAGCACAATGATGCTTGGTATCTAAAGGGTGTGCAAAATCCACGTCTAAGGCCCCACAGAATGGTACATGTCGCGAATAAAATAGAACCATGGTATGTGTCATGTTGGGGTATTAATCAGAAGTAGCGAAGACTCACGGTGTTCCACAAAAGATGGTACTACTCACAAGTATTGCAATACGTACAAGTAACGCAGACCTATGGTGTGTCTCACACAATGGCCAAACCCAGAGTCAACGCAAACCGAGAAGGTTCCCCACCTAGGTGTACTAAACACGGGCGCCGGTATTCCCGTGGTGTTCCTCACATAGTGGGTACTAATCACAGGCAACGTAGACCCACGGTGCTGCTCATATAGTGGTACAACTCACAGGCTACGCCCAGACCCGCGGTGTTGCACACATGGGTACGACGCACGGGTACTGGAATCCACCAGGCCAGGCTTTAACTGCTACTAATCACAAACCTATTTCGTACCGAATTTAGTGGTACTACTCGCAAGTACAGGCAACCTATGGTGTTCCCCGCGTGATGGTACGATTCAAAATTAGTTTCATGGTTCTAATTCAGTCAGCCCTTGGTCGCCCCTTTCAGTCGCCTCTTACGACAGGCAGGGGATACCGCGGGTGTATTCTACATGTGCGTCCCCCACCCGCAGGGGGTAGTGTGTTTGGTCCGCGAGAGGTATTTTATTTCCCTCAAGTCCGCCGGCAAGCCGGTTAGGACCCCCCTATCCGCCACCTGGGACGCGCCACGTGGGAGTATCACCTCTCCCCCTGCTACGCCTGGGGTTCCGTTAGTACTGCCAACTGAATGGAAATGAAATCTGAATTGAATCGATAATATGATCGATCGATATGAATTTTCTACACCTTTGTTATTTTAAGCCAACAACTGTGTCACACACACACACATTATATAACATTTCTCGATGCGAATCTTATTCTTAGAGTGAATTTGATAGTTTGGCTTTGCTGTGTAAATAACAACAGTACTAGTACGTAAAGTGTACGCCAGACGTCGCACAGCGATGCATAAGCGATTCATAGTTTGTGTTTCAAAGATTGCCAGTACGAATCTCGAAGACTGCCGAGGTCGACCGCTTCAGCACTAGGGTGTAAATCTGTCGCTAAAAAGTGCGCAGATAGTACTTTTTATTCAAAGATTCAGCATATTTTAGTTCTGAATGAAAATCACTATGACTGTAACTGAATTGAAATGTTTTCCAAATTGTTACACATGTAATCAGAACAAATTTAAGATTCCCCAAACACATAAAAGTATAAAATCAGACTGATAAAACCTAAAGATGGAGAATGGAAATGTACATGTGTACAGCATCAATGATATCACATAGGTATTGAAAAATTATACAAATACAAGGCTTATGAAATTGCTAGGGTAATACCTAGTTTAGAAAAACAAATCAAATAATACACTGGTTGGCTATGAAATGTTCCTATCTCTTCCATCGTCTGATCAATGGACAGTCCTTTTCATTTCTCTTACTCATCTAAGTGATTCCTCTAGTATGTAACAAATAATGGTGAATTTACATGGCAGCTATCTTGTGTGGCATTTCTTTAACACCATTAAAACTACCCTATTTACACACAATATTAAAATTAACAACACTTTTTTGACAAGACCACCTCACATAATTTAGGAGTCAAGCTTGCCAAGTCAATCAAAATTCTTCAAAATTCTGAACTGGAAAACTTTTAAAAATATCAGATTTCACTCTCGTAGCAACATTAAGTAGCTCTTCTATTTTCAGAATTTTTCCTCTTTACTTTCCTGTTTATTTAAACAAATTTTACAAAGAAATAGAGACTGATGCCATCATCACTCAACACAAAATAAATTTTACAAATAGAAAAGCAAATAATTGTTTATAAGCTTCATAGGAAGAGAGTCGCTTCTTTGCGTGTTTTTGCTTACTTTTCATACATTGTAGGCCTACTCCTTTTTTCTGGTATTTTTATAACAAAATTATATATTTTCATGAATGGTTTTCTTTGTTGTTGTCCAGTGGAAACTGCCTTCTGATACACTTATTTACTTACATAATACTTCAAAAAATGTGAAAACTTGTGGATTTCCTCCACGTACTCTTTTTTCCGCTGCGTCAGTCACATCCAATTACGAAGAGAATCTAGGGACAATGCTCATCACCTGAAGTCTCTATCGCAACTTAGCACAAATACCTGAAATGCCAGCTTGCACTCACCTTCAGTGAAGATGTAAAATGGCTCACTTTCGAATCGCTCCTTCTTTACCCCAATGGCACAAAAATAAATTGGAAGAAAAAAATTACAGTGAGATAGACATTGTCATTTTGCTTCCAACAACTATCCCTTCACAATCGTTAGTTCCACTTGTTTATTTCTTTCTCAGTTTCAAATTAAATGTTAATAGGTGCAAAAATATTGTAACTATTTAATCATAGACGATAACATCATGACTACAATCATGCTACAAATTGTAGGCATACTTTAGTGGGATCCACTGAGCCCTCTTTTACTGAACATCGAGACCTATGATATGGATAACCGCAAAGTACAAACTACGAATTGAGACACACGATTATTCATTTTGCGGGGCATTGATTCCCACTTCACAGTGTGTATAAATAAGAAATTTCACGCTACAACCTCAGACTGCAAGTTTGAATGGTGTGCGGTACCATGTGATAAACACCGTTCTCCAGTATGTAAAAAAAAGACTATTTAAATACAGCAAATTTGCAGTGAATGACAGTTTAAAAATTGTAATAATTGTAAGAATATTCCACATGTACATTGTGCGCTTTTCTGTTTAATAATAAAATAACAAATTTCTCACCAAGCAAGTGGTTGTGCGATTAGGGTCGCGCAGCTGTGAGCGTGTGAGATAGTGGGTTCGAACCCCACTGTCGGCAGCCCTAAAAATAGTTTTCCATGGTTTCCCATTTTCACACCAGGCAAATGCTGGTAGAACCTTAATTAAAGCCATGGACACTTCCTTCTCACTGCTAGCCCTTTCCTATCCCATTGTCGCCATAAGACCTATCTGTGTCAGTGCAACGGTAAGCAAATTGGAAAAAAGGAATACCCTCAAGTTTTCCCCTTTACACATTAACATATAAAAATAAACCTAAAGCTGAAATATATACATACAAAATCAAGCACGATGACCTACTACTACTTGTAGTAGTTGTATAGGCAACAGTGCACAATAATAACAGCAACATACACAGTTTTCAGGAATTGCTCTGACATGTGGTATTGTGATTCAGATCACTTTTCTTATATTGTGTATGTTTAGCCACGCACTGATTTTAACTCTAATATAATCCTACTGTTCACTTTTCAAAACGCACGTCTTTCGCATAAGACTCGTCTACACCTTGAAACCAGGTCGTATACTGCAGCAGTTCAACGACAAATATCGGCTGAGACAACTAGTAACTGTTCGTAGACGATAGCCACTTGTCAACACGATAGGAGATTCACGATAGGCACTGGACAAAGAACTCTTACCATTGAACTGGCCTGCAACTAACATACGCTTGTATGGCCATCCACCTTCCCTATTCCATTTATCATGACGAACACAGTGTGGGTAAGGGTTGCAACCTGAGCAATACAGACAAGTATAGTCACCAGTGTCAGAGGTGCTCATTTACCTGTTTTCAGCAATTTCTACTTCTCTCTTCATTCCTTACAATTGTTTTTTCTTTTCAGACCAAAGATAAAACCTGCGCAGAAACGAAACAGTCAACTCGCTCAAACAAGGTCAGTATCTCATCAGCTATTTCACACTGAGAAAGTCAAAAACATTATTGCAGATGTTTTAAGATTTTCCTTCGTCATCTTTGTTCACAGGCCAGTCTTTGTCGGAACAACATTGCTGTACTTGCTGAGAGCAGGACATCTCTCTGCGAAAAAGAAATGAAGTTGATAGAGGAAAAATATAAGCAGGAGATACAACTTCTGGAAATGAAAAAAGAAACCGAGAGATTGAAACAAAAAAAAACAGAGAAGTTGCAACAGGAAGCTATAAAGGAAAAGCTTCTCTATTTAAAAGTAAAATTGATGATTGATGATTGTTGTTTAAAGGGGCCTAACATCTAGGTCATCGGCCCCTAATGGTACGAAATGAGACGAAATGGAATGACATATTAAAATTCTAAAATTCTCCACTGACCAGAATTCAAAAACGTGAGAACGAAGAATGAATGGATGGACATGAATTTAAAACAATCAGTGGTTGCGACCCGCAATGTCTCACATTCACATAAACAGACGTGACAATATCTTATTACTGACCAAGGGACTACTGCTATAGCATAACACGGAATCGATTATGCGTGCAGTCAAAAGGGGGTCCTAAATCGCAGTTATCCGCCCCTCATAACGGTACTGATCGCTATCAGATTAGAACCATGGTATTTGTTCTGTCGCGGTACTAATCAAAAGTAGCAGACACTTGCGGCATTCCACACATTATTGTACTACTCAGAGGTTATGAAATTCGACATAATACAGACCTATGCTTTTCTCACTTTGCGGCGCCATTTACAGGCAACGCAAACCTATGGTGTTCATCACATAAGAGTACTAACCACAGGGACCTCTCCCTATCCCGTGGTATTCCTCATATAGTGGGTACTAATCATAGGCAAGGCAGAACCATGGTAGCTATCATCCCATGGTCCTGCTCATATGGTGGTACTAATCACAGGTACTGCAAAAGCCGACCGCGCGGTGCTCCTGTGTGCTACTGATCACAAACCAATTTCGTACCTAATGTAGTGGTACTACGCACAAGTAAAAGCAACCCTTGGTGTTCTCCGCGTGGTGGTACTAATCACAAGTAGTTTCATGGTTCCAATTTAAACATCCCTTGGTCGCCCCTTTTAGTCGCCTCTCACGACAGGCAGGGTATTTAAAAGTTAAAAAAAAAAAAAAGACGGCGAATTGCCAAAGATTGTGATTAATATTGTAAATAACCAATATTATGTATTCTCATTTATGTTTATATTTTTAAAATAAAAGTTTCATGTGCAGTACTTACAAGCAAAGTGTTGTTGAGCAACTGAATTCCTATACGCTACTGCTGTGTGTTCATTATCAGCTTCAATGGGATGATTTTCCATCCTTTCATTCCTATTTCCCCTTTGCCTTATGTACTGGTATAATGGTAAGTCATCTGGAGGAAGTTCATCTCTAGTCAGCACTGCGATGTTGCGCAACACAGCTGTCGCCACAATAATGGTTAAGGCTGACTGGCATTTGATTCGTAATCCCAGGCTGAGAACAGGAACTCTTCTTTTCCAGACCCCTATCATCCTTTCCACGCAGTTCCGTGTCCTGATATGCGCTATGTTGTAGCGGTTTTGAGGTCTTCCTTCAGGATGTAAGTATGGGGTTAACAGATACTTTCTTAGCGGGTATCCACTATCACCTAACAAAATCCCTTTATTAATTGTCCCCATTTCGAACTGTGCTCTGATGTGGGAGTTATTAAATATTGTACTGTCATGTACAGAACCAGGCCACCTAGCAACTATATCCCTGATTTGGAGGTTAGGGTCACTTATCACCTGAACATTAACATTACGATATATTTCGGCCCTATTGCCTCCAGGTGATTGGATTCTTACATGTGTGCAATCTATTGCACCTAGAGCACCAGGAAAACGACTTACTTCATAGAAGTCGCGGATAATTTACTGACGTTCTACTGAAGGGGATGTTACATACCTCCTTCTCATGGATGCTATTGCTGCAGACACTCGACAAACAACTCTACTAACAGTGGCTTTAGAAATTCCAGCATTGTCTCCGACCATTACATGAAAAGAACCAGTAGCAAGAAATCGTAATGTTATCAGTACCTGCAACATTGGAGAAAGAGGTAAGTTTCTCTTCGTAGGATATTCCTACCTCACTCGAATTTCTTCAACAACCTTAGCAACGACTATTTTCGATAACCTATATCTATGAAGAAATTCCGTATCCGTCAAATTTTCGAAGTCATTACGTCGCTGAACTCTTCTTCGATCAGGATTGTTTTGTAAAAGATCTAAATAGAGCAATTCCGCACCGAAAGCGAGATTCACAGCAGCCATTTTGGAACAGTGGAACAGGTTGCTAAATGCTAATGTTAGCCATTTAACATTGGAAATTGCTGATGTTAACTTTAATACGCAGTTTAACGTTTATTAATGTTAACAGTTGTTGATGAAACGCAAATTTTCTTAAATCGCATGTTAAAATGATTTAACACCTTGTTAAGTACTAACATGTGTTGATGAAACCGGGCCCTAGCCTTCAAGAGGCATTCATAAATCTTACAAAACTTTGAAAAAGAGCGAACAGGCTCTCAGTTTTCCAAACCTACTTGAGGCAACCTCAACTTACAATTACAGGCCTTTCAAGGCACTATTTACAAATGGTACTTATTTTTACAGGGGTATTAAATGCCCAAACTACTGGGCCTTCGTGGGACAAGAATAACAGGATAAATTAATGGCCCGAACACAAAATGAATGGAGGCGTATACTTGAACTCCTAGATATGAACACTTAAAACCTAAAGGGCACTAGGCCGATGGAACAGGGGCTATTCCGAAACTACTGAGGTGACTCGTATAGAAATTACTTTACCTCATTACGCAATGAAAAACAGTTATAAAGACGTAGTCACCTCAAACCAAGATGAAGGGGAGCTCGAGAGGGTAATTCACTCTAAATCCCCGATTTACAGGTAAAGGTTTTACGAAGTTTTACATTAGCCGGCAGAAAATTACATTTTTACAAAGTAGGTTACATAGGTAACCAATTCGGACCTTTCCCTCGGGTTAAGCAGCGGAGGTATCAAGAAAGAAATAAGTTATGTGGCCATTACCTTGTAGACGTTCTAGCAGCAGACGAAAGAGGCCACCCGCTTCCCACTTTGACACACGCACTCAGTAAGATGACGATCAATTGGCCAAGAAACGAGAAAAGCCGCAGTTTATAAACCCTCTGGGAAGGTTCGAGATCTTTCACGAATAAACCAGTCACACCCTCTCAATTTTATTGGTGAATTTCAAAGTTACACTCAGAATCGAAGAAGCAGCCTGTGATAGATTGAAAATTAATTACAGAAATTTGGGATTGGCGAGATTCAAAACTGGCGTAAATAAAAAGGAAATATTACCAACCCAAAAATAAATGAACATCATTCAGTTACAAAACCTAGAAATACAAAAGTTCCTTAAATTATAAGTTCTTTCAACTCGCACAAGGGTGCGTGATCATAGTTTTTAGTGGTGTCATCTGTGGAAGAATGTCCAAACTTCTTGATGAATGGCAAACAAAACAAGGAGAAATTCACTCAGGTTAGGCAACTGCACAATAACAAAATTACATAATATTTCGGTGGTGACATCTTAGTAAAGTTCTAAGTTGATGATGATGATGCTTGTTGTTTTAAGGGGCCTAACATCAAAGGTCATCGGCCCCTAATGGTACGAAATGAAAGAACAAAAATTGCAAAGGCATCCACTGACCAAAATAAAAATAAAATATGGCATGAAGAATGAATGGATGGACAGGAACTCAACAAAACACATAACAAAAAATCAAACAAAAACCAGTTGATCGGACTCAATACAGATCGAAAATAACATTATTACCGACCAAGGAACCACTTATAAAGCACAATGATGCTTGGTGTCTAAAGGGGGTGCAAAATCCACGTCTAAGGCCCCACAGAATGGTACATGTCGCGAGTAAAATAGAACCATGGTATGTGTCACGTTGGGGTATTGATCAGAAGTAGCGAGGACTCACGGTGTTCCACAAAATATGGTACTACTCACACGTATTGTACTTCGTACAAGTAACGCAGACCTATGGTGTTTCGCACACAATCGCGCAACCCACAGCCAACGCAAACCGATGAGTTTCCTCACCTAGGGTACTAGTCACGGGTGCCGGTCCCAAGGGCCCCGTGGTGTTCCGCACATAGTGAGTACTAATCACAGGCAACGTAGACCCACGGTGCTGCTCATATAGTGGTACAACTCACAGGCTACGCCCAAACCCGCGGTGTTGCACACGTGGGTACGACGCACGGGTACTGGAATCCACCAGGCCAGGCTTTTACTGCTACTAATCACAAACCTATTTCGTACCGAATTTAGTGGTACTACTCGCAAGTACAGGCAACCTATGGTGTTCCCCGCGTGATGGTACGATTCAAAATTAGTTTCATGGTTCTAATTCAGTCAGCCCTTGGTCGCCCCTTTTAGTCGCCTCTTACGACAGGCAGGGGATACCGCGGATGTATTCTACATGTGCGTCCCCCACCCGCAGGGGGGAGTGTGTTTGGTCCGCGAGAGGTATTTTATTTCCCTCAAGTCCGCCGGCAAGCCGGTTAGGACCCCCCTATCCGCCACCTGGGACGCGCCACGTGGGAGTATCACCTCTCCCCCTTCTACGCCTGCGTAGCAGGTTCGTGGAAGTTCTAAGTTGGTGTAGTTTCAGTTTCACTGTTTTGCCAATAGGGGAGTTCGTTTAGGCGCTGAATTTAAATTCGTGCCGTTGGGGTGTAACTCCCGGTACAATAATAATAATAATGCATAGCCTCTGGAAAGGCTTGGTGGTGACCTGATGAAATTAATGGTGAAGACGTCATAAACACCCAGTCCCCGAGCTAGGGGAGTTAAGAGTACGAGAAGGATGATTCTTTAGCTACCATCTACAGTAGCAGAGGCTAGGGCTTGTGAGCCATCCTTAACACAGCAGGCTACTCCGATGGCTATTAGCTGCAGCTCAAAACCTTTAAGGCTTGACGTTCACTAAACCAACTATCGAAAATGGGTAACCTAAGACTAGTGATAGCCCATGTCTTGATGGCAGCATACGCCACTGGTTTTTGCCTGTGTTGTGTGAGTGAAGATTTAATTAGAATTGTACCGCGAGGCACACCCGCCCCGTTCACTCAAATGAAGCGTCTTGATGAATGCCATCCGATATTAGTGGGTCGCAACAACCAGCGCAAGAAGTTAGGACTTTTCTCTACAGATGTCTCTACCAAAAACTTATGGTATGCCCTCTAGTGTGAAGAGGAACTATTAAAATCCTAAAGTAATTTTATTTTATTTTGAGGTTTCCTAAACTGTGTTGATTATGCTTTTTTTGGTGTATTACAGTTTGCAACACTTCTATCTCTGTCCGCCAACTTCAAATATCGATTAATAGAAAATATAGTATATTTATTTTTTAACCAATAGGATCCGTCTTGTACCTTTTTGATTATCCAATAAAATTTGGAGGTGTGTGGGGCCTTAGCCCAGACCTCTCTAGATCCTTCCTCTCGGGTATTAGAGATGGGAGTTACAGATCGTGTCATGACTAGGGCTCGGATGTTTAGGAAAAGTCATAACTTTTTCTTTGTCTCTATTTTCTTCGGTGCAATTAAGGAGATTATCGTCACGATTAAGTGATTTTAATTTGTTATATAAATGCATATTTTGGCTATTTTTGCCATAAGGTCATATTTTGAGCTATTTTAGTAGAAACGTCATATTTCGGCGGTTTGACGACAGCTCTAGGTGTGCGAAATCATCTTCAACTTACCGAATGCGAACTACTGTTTAAAAAACTGCTTCTCGGAATCACGCTATTGATACAAGTCGAATAGTCGAATAACCAACCCGCTGTACTCGGCAACCAGGTCTCCCAGGTAGTGACAGAAATAATCCGGCAAATACCGTCCGTACCGTACTTCTGGTAATCGCTCACTTGTCCTTGTTCAGATATTAGAACCTCAACCTATCACTTACACAAGCGTTAGTTTACAGTAAATCGTATCCCAGTAACTGTTTCAAAATAGATCATTTTGAGCTTAAAAATCATTTAAGTAAAATAAATTGGGGAGACATCTTGAACAGCAGTGATTTAGATATCAAACTTGATAAATTCGTGAATACGATTAAAAGCTGCATGAGCCTGTCCACTGTTAAATTGAAATCAAAGGAAGTTAAAAGAACAGAATGGATTTCTTACGGTTTGGTGAAATCTATTCACACAAGAGACCGACTTTATCAACAATACTTAAGAAATAAGGATAACTTGGAAATTAAAAAACAGTACAGGAAATATAGGAACAAACTAAATGATCTAATTATGAAAACGAAAACTGAGTACTATAGGAATCTGATCAATCGCAATTCAAATAACCGGGGTAAGGTCTGGGGCATAGTCAATGAAATAACACAGAGGTCAGTTAGAAAAGAAGAATTCAAGGAAATCATATATTAAGGTGAAATCTGTAAAGATGACATAAATATTTCTAATATATTTAACAATTATTTCATTAACGAAACCACTGAGAAAGCAAAGCATCACAGACAGATTTCCGACTCCACATTAAATATCGCTCGCAACCCTCATACTTCCTTCCTTGCACCGGTAACAGAATGCGATCTGAAGAGATGTTTGAGTGAAGCACATGAAAACAAAGCTGTAGGAATAGACAGTATTTCGGCTCGAATTATTAAAGGAAATATAGAGCCATTAAAGGAACCGTTGCTGAATATTATCAATGATTCCTTCACCTTAGGTTACTTTCCAAAACAGCTTAAAACAACAATAGTAAAACCTCTTCACAAGTCTGGAAATATTTATGACATTAGAAATTACAGACCCATTTCGATAACTACAACAATATCAAAAATATTCGAAAAATGCTTAAAGAACAATATTTACCAATTTTTAGAAAAACACCAAATACTTTCGCCCAGACAGTTTGGATTCATTAAAAATCTCGGAACCTTAACAAAGAGAATATCTGAAAATCTTAATTCTTCTGTGCTCTCCATAGGAATATTTCTCGACCTTGAAAAGGCATTCGATAGTGTGTCACACCGCTTGCTCCTCCAGAAATTGGAAAAATACGGCTTTAGGGGTAATGTGCTGGATTTGCTTGAGAGTTACTTGACTGATCGAATAAAGTATGTCAAAATTAATCAACATCTAAGCACACCGATGAAGATAATAAAGGGTGTCCCACAAGGCACGGTATTAGGTCCACTATTGTTTATTCTATTTATTAATGATCTAGAGAAAACAATAGCAAATACCGAACATACGCACATCGTAACATATGCAGATGATACAGTGATTTATGTACAGGGTGATAGCTGGAATCTCGTCAGACAGAGAGCAACTCGAGCACTGCTTAAAGTTAAAGCATGGTAAGATGATAATGCATTATTTTTAAACATCAAAACGATAAAATTTATGAATTTTTCAGTAACAGATCCACGGAACGATTTTAATGAATAAACTGTACACAACATCAACTGTAAATTTAATTGTAACTGCTACAAAATTAATAAAGTAAGTAATGTTAAGTATTTGGGATTGTACCGGGCGGTACACCTCTACGACGCAAGTTCAAATCTTGCGCCAATTGAAACTCCTCTACAGGAGAAGCTCAGAACTTTGCAACTGAACTAATTCTACGGTTTATCAGAAGATGTCACTGAGTGTTCTTTATTTGCTTTTGTTTTTTCATGGATCAAGAAGTGTGGACATTCTCTAACAGATGTCTCTACCAAAAACTATGATAACGCACTCTGGTGTAAAGGAATGTACCTTCTTGAAGAAATTTTGTATTCATAAGTTTTGTCTTTACTAAATTTTGTTCTGTGGTTTGTGGGTTGGCAACATTAATCCTTTCTATCCGCCTGTTTTGAATTTAGCCAATCACGAATTTCTGTAATTAATTTTCCTCCAATCATTGCTTTCTTCTTCGAATTTCCATGTGTAATTATTTGTCTACCAATAAAATTCAGGGGGGTGACTACTCATTCCTGAGAGGTCTCGAATTTTCCACGAGGGTATAAAAACTGCTGATTTTCTGGTCTCTTGGCCACTTCAGAAACATCTAGCTTAGTGTGTGGATATGTAGCAGGGGGCGGGAAGCGCCTCTTTCTTCAAGCAGCAGCTCTTCAACAAGGTAATGGCCTTTTAACATCTTTATTTCTTGCTAGCTCAGCAGTTTAACTCTCGGGGAGGGTTCGAAACCTTTAATATGTAACCTACCACTTTAAAATGTAAATTCCTCTTCTGTCTATGTGAACACTACAAATCTCTTTCAATGTAAAGCGGGGATAGAGAGTGCTTTACCCTCTCGAACTCCCCTTCATTTTGAAATTGAGGTGACTACGTTTTTGTTCCGAGGTATCTGTGGAACAGCAGAGGTGAAAGAAGGTGCGGGCGGGAATAGGTCTCAATTTACGAAATTAAAGTTAATTTAAAACTTTAACAAAGGTTATATTTTCTTTTCAAGATCAAGAAATAACAAGTACAACAGGCACCCAGTAGCATATCAACAAATTAAGAAAGTAGGATTACAGTTTGTTACTGGATTTGGGCTTCGAGCCCCAGACTCACAATCCTTGAGCAATGAGCCCAACTTTACCTATATACAAGGTTCAACAAAGGGGCAGAAAACCCCAATCATGCCAAGGAGCACTTGCTCCCAATTACCCAGTAAAGCCTCCTCGAGGCACACAGAAAATCCACTTTTAAGAAAGAGCAAACCCGCTCTCAAAGTTAAAGCCTATTCAAAGGCCACACCAAACTCCACCTTCAATCTGCCATCCAGGCACACAAAAACAGGGGTAATAATACCCAACCTACTGAGGCCTATTCAGTCAAGAAACAGGTCAATTACATGGCCCAAAATTCTGAGTTGAATGGAGGCGTAACTTGCACTCCTAATACACCTTTAAAACCTACTTGGCACTAGGCCGCATACACAAGGGCTAATCCCATACTAAAGAGGTGACTTGTATAAGAAGACTTTATTACATTAAGAAATAAAGAAACGGTTGTGAAAACAAAGTCACCTCAAAACAAGGGGAGTGGGAGCTCGAGAGGGCTAGGCACTCTCTATCCCAATTTATAGTTCAAAAGCCAAAATTTACCAAATGTCTATTACATTTTAAAGCTAGATTATATTAGAAAGGTTTCGAACCTGCCCCGCGGGTTAAACTGCTGAGCTAGCAAGAAATTAAGTTATAAAATGGCCATTACCTTATAGATGAACTGCTGCCCGAAGAAAGAGGCGCTTCCCGCCCCCTGCTACATAATCACACTAAGAGAGATGTTACTGAAGTGGCGAGGAGACCAGAAAATCAGCAGTTTATATACCCTCGAGGAACATTCGAGACCTTTCATGAATGATAAGACACACCCGCAGCAGTTTATTGGTTACAGAACACAGTTACAGAGCAGGTTGGGGAAGAAAGCCCCGACTGGCCAAAAATTAATTTAAGAAATTCGGGATTGGCTAATTTCAAAACTGGCAGAAAGAAAGGATTAACACTGCCAACTCTCAAACCACAGAACAAAATTTAGCAAAAGAAAACTTATGAAAGTTAAATTTCTTCAGGACAGTTCATTCCTTAACGCCAGAGTGCGTTATTATAGCTTTTTAGAGACATCTGTTAGGGAACGTCCAAACTTCTTGATCCAGAGGAAACAAACACAAGTCAAAATAGACGCCGTTCAGAGACTGCAAAATTACCAAATTTACTGAGGTGTCATCTTTCGAGAAAGCATTGGATTAACATAGTTTGTTAAAGTTCAGGCGTTCTCCTGTAGAGAAGTTTAAACTGGCGCAATATTTGAATTTGCATTGTGGAGGTGTACCGCCCGGTACAGTTTTCATAACCGTTTCTTCTCTTCCTTAATATATTAAAGTTTTCTCATACGGGTCACCTCCCTAGCTTGGGATTAGCCCCTCTGTATCGGCCTAGAGCCACTTAGGTTTTACAAAGTGTATTTAGGAGTGCAAGTTCACGCCTCCAGTTCTTTCTGTACTCTGGGCCAGTAACTCATCCTGATGTTTTGTTTTCTTCATGCAAAGGCCCTGTAGGTTGGGTATTAGATACCCCTGTTTCACTGTATGTGTGCCTTGAGGGCAGTTAGGAGTGAAGTCTGTTGTGGCCTTTGATAGGCTTGTAAAACTGAGAGCGGGTCAGCTCTTTATGGTGTTGTGATGAAAGGGCCTTAGAGAGGCTTGAGATGTAAAGTGGGAGCAAGAGCTCCATGTAATTAAGGGTTTTCTGTCCGTTGGGTACGTGTGGTTGTGAACTAAGGGCTCAGGAATTGTAACATGGGGCACGAATCCCAGAACTGGTAAGAACCCGAAAATCGGGCTTTCCTTGTGAAGATACTCTGGTACCTGATTTTGTTATTTCCCTAGTGGAAACTGGTTAATTTTTTTTTTTTTGGACTTCTAGATTGTGTACCTGATTTAACTGGTTGTTATTTGTTGTACGCTCAAAATTCTATGTCACCATTGTTAAGTTTTGAAAATATAACCTTTGTTGAAATTTTAATTCATCTTTCGAACTTGCAGTTAGACCCATTCCAGCCCGCACCTTCTTTCACCTCCGCTGATCCACCCAAAATACGTAACAGGGATTATTAATTGATTCGAACATGAAATGGAAAAGTAACATTACCGATTTAAGAAAGAAAGTCAGAAGAACTGTTTATATATTTCACAATTTAAAATACATATCCAGTATGAAATTGTTTAGTGAGGTTTATTTCGCTTTAGTTCAGTCTATTCTTAGCTACGGAATATTAGCATGGGGAGGAGCGTACAAGAATGTTATCAATAAAATACAGGTTGTTCAAAACCTTATATTACGAATAATGTACCAAAAAGGAAGACTATACCGTAGTAGTCAATTATATGCTGAAGGAAATATATTTCATGTAAAACAGCTCTATGACCTTGAAATATACAAATATATTAACAAAAACAAAAATATAATTGAGAATATTAAACATGAATTTTTTTTTTGCTAAGGGCTTTACGTCGCACCGACACAGATAGGTCTTATGGTGACGATGGGATAGGAAAGGTCTAGGAGTTGGAAGGAAGCGGCCGTGGCCTTAATTAAGGTACAGCCCCAGCATTTGCCTGGTGTGAAAATGGGAAACCACGGAAAACCATCTTCAGGGCTGCCGATAGTGGGATTCGAACCTACTATCTCCCGGATGCAAGCTCACAGCCGCGCGCCTCTACGCGCACGGCCAACTCGCCCGGTAACATGAATATTCAACACGCAGTAAGATGGACCACCGTTGTATGTTATACAAACCCAAACTTAGCACAACAAAGCGCAATTTCTTGTACTTCATTCCAAAATTCTTAAATGTCCTTTCCGGTTCTTTACAAACTACTTTATTAAGACAGAAAATGAGTCTGAAGTGTCTTAAATCCATTGTCAGGGATAATAAAATTGTTATTGAAGAAATAACTAAATGAGACCATCACGTCGCCATATTAAATTTCTATTCGATGCTCCACGATGTGCTGTTGATCATATCCATCATTCACTCATACCCCTACTCGTACTTCAGGCATCATTAAAAAATATATTTCCCTCTATGTAATTAATATTCTAAATTACCACAAACAAGGTTTCACCTTACGTGGTATTTTACTGGTATCTACTCGACTCTGTTGAGGTTGGTGTGATTTTGTTATGTATAATAATAATAATAATAATAATAATAATAATCATAATAATAATTTATTTAATGTGTGCAAGAGATAGTTAGAAGTTAAATTTATTTAAAGTATTAATATGTTAAGAATAATACTACTACTTCTGTAATATATGTGGTTTAGTTACAAGATAAATTTTTCTCAAGTAATAATGTTATTAGAAGAGTTATGTATATAAGAAACAGAGTCCTGTAAATATGTAAGCTACATAAATACTACTACTACTACTACATTCCAGTATGCTTAAAGAAACGTCTTCTACTAGTGTTAAGTTGTTGTTTAAAGGGGCCTAACATCGAAGGTCATCGGCCCCTAAAGGTACGAAATGAAATAGCAAAAATTTCAAAGGCAACCACTGACCAAAAAAAAAAAAAATGTCATGAAGAATGAATGGATGGACAGGAATCAAAAAAACAAAAACAAACAGAGGATCAGACTCAAAACAGATCGAAAATAACATTATTACCGACCAAGGAACCAATCATGAAGCACAATGATGCTTGGTGTCAAGAGGGGTGCAAAATCCACGTCTAAGGCCCCACAGAATGGTACATGTCGCGAGTAAAATAGAACCATGGTATGTGTCATGTTGGGGTATTAATCAGAAGTAGCGAAGACTCACGGTGTTCCACAAAAGATGGTACTACTCACAAGTATTGCAATACGTACAAGTAACACAGACCTATGGTGTGTCTCATACAATGGCGGAACTCAGCCAACGCAAACCGAAAAGGTTCCCCACCTAGGTGTACTAAACACGGGGCCGGTATTCCCCTGAGTAGTGGTGTGACGCCGGTTCTGATTCACTTTGGGGTAGGGGGTGGGCGGGGGGCGTGGTCTGTCTCTGATTGGTGGTGGGGAGGTGGTGGGGGCGTGGCCTGTGCTCTGATTGGTGGGTGGGTGGGGGCGGGGCTTTGCTCTGATTGGTGGGGGTGGGTAGTGCTGGGGGGAGGGTGGATGTGTTGGTCTGTCTCTGTGGGGGAGGTGAGCGTGCGTGCGCGCGCGCGCGTGCAGGGTGGTGGGGGCGGGGTGTGGCCTCCACCCCCTTGGCGGGGTTACGTTTCCCCTTTGTGCAGCTGTGTGTGGCAGGTGCGCTCCCCTCCCGCTGAGTCAGCATCGTTCCCCCCTCGCTCCCCCACTAAGTCAGCCTTAACCGCGTTTCCCTTTGTGCAGCTGTGTGTGGCAGGTGCGCTCTCTTCCCGCTGAGTCAGCATGGCGTGCAGATGTGCTCCACTCCCGCTGAGCCAACATCGTTCCTCCTTCGCTCCCCCGCTGTGTCAGCCTCGTTTCCCCCTTCCTCTGTTCTTTTGTGTGTGGCAGGTGCGCTCTCCCGCTAAGTCAGCCTCCCTTATCTCTTATTTTTAAACATGCATGCAGGTGCGCTCTCCCGCTGAGTCAGCATTGTTCCCTTCGCAGGTGCACCCTCCTACCGAGTCAGCATTTTTCTCCTTGTTATTTTTAAAGAAAATGTGTGCACGTGTGCTCTCCTGCTGAGCCAACATCGTTTTCTCTAATTTTTAAATGCATGCTGGTGCAGCAGGAGTGTTTAAGAAAAAAGTAGGTGTTATAAAATTAGGAGCGTTGTTGGCTTGCACGTACGCTTTCAGGGGGAGCGCTCTCTCCCCTAGCCTAACCACCTACAGTTTCATCACGTGCGCTCCCCTGCTAGTAAATAAGCGTGTAGTGCCTAAGAGTAGTGGTAAGAGATTGAGTATATATGCTGGAGGGTTTTGTAGACTGTATCAGAGATTCGTCTCAGTTATTGAAGGGAATACTTTTCAACAGCAATATGGTACGAGTGAAGCAGACGTTGCCACGATGCTATAAACCTCTGGACTTAAGGTTTAGCCTTCAGAGCAGCAGCAGCATCAACAGCAGGAGAAGGAGGAGATGTTGCCTACACCACCACCGATGCAGAGCTTTTCTCATGTCCAAACACTATTGGACTTGAGCTGTGGTAACCTTGAGCAGCGACAGCAACATTACCAGGAGGAGGAGATGTCATTGGACTTGAGCTGTAACGGTAGCCTGCGACAGCAGGAGTTGCAGACCACACCACCACTTCGTAGTAGAGTTCAACCTCAGCAGCAGCAGCATCAACAACAGCAGTGGGAGGAGGAGAAGGAGGAGATGTTGCCTACACCACCACAGATGCAGAGCTTTCCTCAAGTCCAAACACTACTGGGCTTGAGCTGTGGTAGCCTTCAGCAGCGGCAGCAACATTACCAGGAGGCGGAGATGCTGTTGGACTTGAGCTGTAACGACAGCCTGCGACAGCAGGAGTTGCAGACCACACCACCACTTCGTAGTAGAGTTCAACTTCAGCAGCAGCAGCAGCAGCATCAGGAGAAGGAAGAGGAGGAGATGGACTGCAGTTTACAGCAGGAGGAGGAGCTGCACAATAGTTCAATTGTAAAATGGATTGAGGAAGTGGTGATATTAATAAGAAAAGAAGAGGAAGAAGACGAACGGCAGAAAAAAATCTTTTCCACTTTAAGGAGGAGGAAGAGGAAGAAGAAGACCTATATGATGAAGATAGTGATGATGATAATGATGAAAAGACATGCATCAGAGAGATGAAAAAAAATTCAGTTTTGATTCAGTTTCTCAAAGGGGGCTTGAGGAGCAAGGGTGTTGCAAAGCACCCAATTTGGAAAAAGTAACAACGGAGACTTTTATAGTTGTAAAAATTGTAAATGCATAAATATTTTTTAAATATTGTTTTGTATTGTATTTTGTGCACTATTTTTGTAAATATATAATTATTTTTATAATTTTTTTATTTCTTAAACCTTTATCTGTATCCTTTTAATTATTACTAAGAGCAGAAGGAAGGAAAAAGGGAAACAAAAAAGCACATGTTTTATAATTTTTTTATTACAATCTATTCCTTACAATACATTAGTTTCTTTAATCCAAGAATTATGAGAATCATCATACCCTAACCATTTTACAAGCACTTTATTTCCTTTCCTTCGAAGTATGCGTTCTACTAGGTAGATGTCTGGATGTTTAGTCTTTTGCAATTCTTCTGTGTAGAAAGCACCAGCTATTAGATGTTGTTGATAATCTTTTAAGAGGTATGTAACAGGGTTAGTAGGTTGCACCTTATAAATAGTGAAGAGCTCAGTAGTCCAGTTAGGTGTATACCCTTTTTCAAATTGATGTTTCTGCTTGCTGATGCGAACAATATCACCTACTTGAAATTTTCTCTTTCTAGTATCTACTGTTTTAATTGCGTTATACACTGTTGCAAGCAGTCGATTGTCTTTTACATCACAAGGTTTCATTTTAATAGTACGGTGATAGGTGTTATTATAATCATGGATAAGCTTTTGTAACCTATGTATCCATGAATGAGTTCCTTGTTTAGTAAACATTCTCCACATACGTTCACGAAGTGTTCGGTTGAAACGTTCTACAACACAAGCTTTCATATTGCTGTACGTTGTGTAATGATTAATGTTGTGTGATGTGGTCCATCGTTTGAACTCAGCATTGTAGAACTCTTTTCCTCTGTCTGTTTGAATATGTTTAGGAAATCGTTTGCTCTTATTGTATATCTTACGCAACACTGCAGCAACTTCTTTTCCACTCTTACTTTTTAAAGGTTGTGCCCAAGCATATTTAGAATAAACATCTATAATGGTTAGCATATACTTAAAACCATTATTTTCTCGAGAATAGGGTATCATTTCTACGAAATCCATTTGGTGTAGATCATCTAATCCTTTAGTAATAACCCTCCGCTGCATGTAACATCTGCGAGCGGGGCGGTGTAACTCTCTAGCAATATTAGCTCTGATGTCAACACTCATTCTGATGTGGTGTAAAATGAAGACTGGTTATTTATGCAATAATTCGAGCTTCTCGAAGTTCTTCAATAATAGATAAAATTTCGTTTTCGTGTGCAGTATGACCTGCTGATTTAGAAGCCATTAACAGCTGTAGACGTTGTACAAGCTCATTAGGATCATCCCAGTGTACATAGTCAACAATAGGTTGTTGATGATTATATTTCCACTTCAAACCCATGCCTGTTCGCTTTCTTTTTCTACATGGCGAACTTTCTGTAGAGAAGAGTTGTTTAATAATGTTTGTATATTTATACCCTCGATTAGACATTAACTGTTTATCCGATCGATGCTGAACTCTGTGCGCGTTTGTAGATTCTAATATTTTTACATAATTTGAAAGATTTTTCTTTGTGTATATACTATTATTGGGGAGGGATTTAAAAATTAATTCATAAAGACCTCGTGTGCCTTTATAGCTTTTGTTATTTATGACTATGTCGTGATGATGATGATGCTTGTTGTTTTAAGGGGAGTAACATCTAGGTCATCGGCCCCTAACGGAAGGAAATGAACGACATGAAATATGAAGATAAAATTTTAAAAAGTATCCACTGACTGGAGTTAAAAAAAATGGATATGAAGAAAAATGAGGGTGAGATTAAAACATTCAGTGGATCTAATACGCAATGCCTTATTTTCTCATAAAATAAGAGAAAATACAGGAAAACGAAGGAATAGGGCATTGCCCAGTAGTACAGATATTAACACATAATTGACGTTAGACGTTAAAATAACACATTAAAATGCGCAACACACACTAAAATGAAGGCAATGGGATAAAAGCGCAACTGAAACAAACAACATTAGGACAAAGGACATCATCACACACGATAAAACAGACCGCTATCCCTCATAAAGCGGATGACGAGGTCTGCTGACTGCTCGTCATCTCGCAAGATAAAGGGGATTGTACTAGGAAGGTTAAGACTACGGCGCAGATCGACCAGGTCCACACACTCCGTAAATATGTGTACGACGGTAAGACGGTCGCCGCAGGTACACACCGGAGGGGGTTCTCCTTTCACTAGATGGGAGTGCGTATAGATACCGTAACAGATCCGAAGGCGACATAATACCACGGCTTTCCTCCGCGAAGCCCGAAGGGAAGTCCTCCATACCTTCGTTGTTCCTTTTATCGCTCTCAGCTTATTGGGAAGTGGAATGGACTGCCACTCCATCTCCCAATAGGACATAACCAGATGTCTCAGCTGAGAGCGAATAATACTTGCTGGAACCTTGAAAGGCAACGGGGGCAGTGTAACTGCCTCCTTGGCAGCATGATCTGCTAACTCGTTTCCCTCGATGCCCATGTGGCAGGGGAGCCACAGAAACGTGATTCTGCTGCCCGCATCCGAACACCCGGCCAGCAGGTCCTGGATACGCTGCACCAGAGGGTGCCGAGGGAAACAGGTATCAATAGACTGGAGCGAGAAAGTGTCGGCGCTCATTGTACAGTGCGTACCGCAGAGCTCCACAGATAGCATAAAGCTCTACTGTGTACACACTAGAGGTTTCCGGGAGAGCAAAAAGGAACCGATCATTTCCGATAACGAACGCACAGCCCACCTTCGTATCTGTCCTTGAACCACCCGTGTAGACGACGACGGAACCTGGATAGCGGCCAACAACGGACAGGTAGAGCCTCCGATAAATCGAACGGTCCGTGTGTCCTCTCGGGCCAGTGTGTAAATCCAGGATGATTTCAGGTCGTCGTACAACCCACGGAGGTACCCCACTTGGTTGTCCGACACGGCTAGGAACCGAAGGTACGTCAAACAATTCATAACTGCTATCCAAGCGTATAGCGACCGGCCGCGTCGCACGAGGACAAGCAGCGTACAACAAACGGTTGCCATTGTTGAACACGCAAGGATAGCTTGGATGAAGTGGCATCTGTCGCAAATTTGCAGCACACGTAAGTAGAAGTTGCTGGCGCCTCAGGTGTAAAGGCGGCACACCAGACTCAGCGATGAGGCTGGCAATGGGGCTTGTACGAAAAGCACCCAACGCCAACCTAACCCCGCGGTGGTGGATGCTGTTAGGCTTCGCAAGAACGCATGGCCTTGCTGAGCCATATGCTGCACTGCCGTAGTCTAGCCGAGATAAAATATGTGCCCTATAGAATCGCAGGAGCACCGAGCGGTCAGCCCCCCAGGAAGTGCTGCTAGGAAAGTTCATGATAATAAGTTTCTTAGTGCATTGCACTTTTAACTGCCGCACATGTGGCTCCCACGATAATTTATTATCAAAAAGGATCCCAAGAAATCGGTGTCAACTACAGGGATAGCTACATTTCAAAAATAAAGTTCAGGAGGAGGGTGAAGAGAACGTTGGCGACAAAAGTGGACAACACAGGTCTTTGTGGTGGAAAAACGAAAGCCACGTACTAAGGTCCACTGCTCCACCCTCCTAATAGCTTGCTGTAACTGTCGCTCTGCGACTGCCATACTGCACGAGCTATAGTGCAGAGCAAAATCGTCCATATATAGGGACGGTATTACGGCTGGACCAGCAGCAGCGACAATACAGTTTATGGCAATCGCGAAAAGGACCGATCCCTGCGGGACTCCATTTTCTTGAACATGGTATTGCGAATATGTCCTCCCTACTCGGACACGGAATAGACGGAGGGACAAAAAATTCGCAATAAATACCGGCAAGTTACCTCGGAATCTCCATTGATGCAGGACTGAAAGGATGCCATATCGCCAGGTGGTGTCATAGCCCTTTTCCAAGTCAAAGAAGACAGCTACCAAGTGCTGTTTGCGGAGAAGCGCATCCTGGATAGAGCTCTCCAGCCGTACCGAGTGGTCTGTGGTGGATCGAGCGGCTCGAAAACCACATTGGTACTCGGACAAAAGTCCTTGTTTCTCCAGACACCACACGAGTCTGCGATTTACCATCCTCTCAAATAGCTTACACAGGCAGTTCGTAAGACAAATCGGTCTGTAACTTCCTGCATACTTAGGATCTTTGTCGGGCTTGACAGGGATGACGATGCCCTCTCGCCACTGAGACGGAAAATCACCCTCTATCCAGATTCGGTTGAACACACGAAGGAGATATATTAGACTATCATCACTAAGGTGTTTCAACATCTGGTTATGGATGTTGTCCGGCCCAGGAGACGTGTCCTTGCAAAGGGCTAAAGCGCTGCGGAGTTCCCACTGCGTAAGGGGCACGTTGTAGTCTTCTGAAGCCGGGGTGGCAAAACTAAGGTGATGATGTTCTGCCTACCGCTTCAGAGCGAGTAAATCAGGATGGTAATTCCCGGAGCCAGATACATCCGCGAAATGACGAGCTTGATGGATACCCGAAATCCGTCGAAGCTTAGTCCACACTTGAGATGATGGAGTATGTGAAGTCATGGGCGACACATATCTCTCCCATGAAGCCTTCTTACTTTGTCGAATAAGAACTCGCGCCTGAACGCGGAGTTTCTTAAATATTACCAAGTTGGCCACAGTAGGCTGTCGACGATAACGCTTATGAGCGCGATGGCGTTCTTTGATGGCTGCTGCTATTGTATCGTTCCACCAAGGAACGAGTATTCGGCGAGGAGTCCCCGAGAAGAACGCAATGGACTCCTCAGCAGCAGCAAGAATAACTTGGGTGATGTAAGTTATTTCCTCGCCGACGCTCCGCCTGATATCGTCATTAAAGACAGCTAGTGATGTGTACTTTGGCCAATAAGCATGTTTAAGTATCCATCCAGGGGGAGCCTAGACGGATTTATGTTTCAACAAAGAAAGGATGATGGAAAAATGGTCACTGTGAAAGAAATCATCGTGTGTATGCCACCGAAACAGAGGAACCAACGTGCCGTAACGCACACTAAAGTGAGTTGGTTCCCCCGTGTTCAAAATACATAAATCCAGCTCTGTTACTAATGTTTCCAGCTCTCTCCCCCTGGGGCAATGCGTCTCAGAGCCCCATATGGGGTGATGGGCGTTAAAATCACCCAATAAAAGGAAGGGAGGTGGAAGCTGATCTGTAAGATCAGAGACATCAGTTATGTTAAGAGCTTGACCTGGCGGAAAATAAACATTACACACTGTTGTTATGACAGGCAGCGGAACGCCAACAGCTACAGCCTCGAGTAGAGTTCTTAATGGAACCTCTTCGCTGTAGGTATTAGAACGTACAAAAATGCCAATACCACCGGAATCCCGGTGAGCATAGTACCGTTCTGTCGAGTATAGTCTGAAATTTCTCAAGACCGTATGACGATCAGGTCTGATGTTGGTCTCCTGAATACAGACTATACTCGCTGCGTACTCAGTAATGAGCCGACGTAACTCAGCAAGATGCCTGTCATAACCGTTACAATTCCACTGTAACAGTGCCATAGTGTGGACTATGAAACGAGTGTTAGGTTATGAGCGACAAAATGCTCGTAAGCCTAAACACTATCTACTTCTACATCTGCAGATGTAGAGAACAGCGCGACATCCATCCCATCATCAAAAGATGACAGGGGTGCCTCCCAGAACTTCGACGCGTTTCGGGGGCGAGTAGGTCCTCTACGAGAAGAGCGGGCAGGTTTGGGAGCAGGACTGCCTCCTGGCGCAGACTCATAACTCCCAGATGGGGGGCATGACTTCTCCTTCGTAGGGGAAGTCCGAGAGCGTTCAGAACGGGCGCTCTTCTTCCCCTTCTTCTTTTCAAGTTTAGACGGGCTGGGAGATGGTTTCCCAGCCCATGTCGAAAATGCCGTCTCCGCCGGCTGGGGCACGACATTCGTCGACCTCCTAGGGGGGGGGATTTAGCCTTCCCCCCTTGCTGTGCCGGCTGGGAACTGCCAGCCTGCACAGACTTCTTGTTGGTCGAAGGTGGGGTGGTCCCCCCCTTCGAGCTTTGACTATTTGCGAAGTTGCTGGGAGCAGCAACAGTCGCCTTGGGCGCAGCGGTCTGGACAGGTGTCGAGGTTGTAAATGACGAACCTGGAAGACTCTGAGCTATCAAGCTATAGTCGAGTGTACGGGCAGGTGTATTCGTAGAATTAAACTTACGGCGCGCTTCCTGGTAGGAAAGACCATCCAGGGTCTTGATCTCCTGGATCTTCTTCTCACTCAGGTATATCGGACAATTCCGATCCCGAGGAGAATGAAAACCGGAGCAGTTAGTGCACTTGTATGGAGTTGTGCAATCCTCCGCGCCGTGAGCTACTCGTCCACATGTACCACATACAGCCTGATTCGAACAGCGAGATACCATATGTCCGAATCGCTGGCATTGATAGCATCACATAGGAGGCGGGATGTACGGCCTCACATCGCAACGATAAGTTGTTACCTTGACTTTCTCTGGTAACACTGACAACTTGAAAAAGACAATGAAGGCAGCAGTGGCAACGTCTTCACCGTTGACCTTGCGCGTAATGCGCCGGACGTCTGTCACGCCACGGTTTTTCATGTCTTCCATTAACTCGTCGTCAGTGTTCAAAATAAGGTCGCGGTGAAAGATGACTCCGCGAACCAAGTTCAAGGACTTCTGCTCTTCCACTTTGACGGGGATTCCGCCAAAGTCCTCGCACTTAAGCAACTGATCAGCTTGCAGTGCTGCACGAGTCTTCATGAGCAAAGTACTTTTGCGCATTTTCTTGAGATCATCAAGTTAGCCGTAGACACCTTCGATGGGTCGACTAAAAGAATCGACTTCCCCACCTTGAAATCATGCCCATCAGTTCTGGTAGCGACCAGAAACCTAGGCAAGCTGGATCCCATTCCTTCACGCTGCGCCTGTTCCCAGGGAGTTGAACCTCTCAGGGAAGCAAAAGTTAAAGACTTAGGTGGGGGACCACCTTGAGAGAGCCGACTTCGTTTGGAAGCCATGCCCGATAGCTTCCTCCCCGAATGCCACCCACTCCGATCAGGAGTCTCTGTAGCCGAACCAAGGAGCCAAGGCAATACCCACCTGGTGGTGGCAGGTACTGCCCGGGGTCATATGTTGGACGATGCCTAATACGGGATGACTGAGATATGAGCACTAGTACTCCCTTCCTCCAGTCACCCGCAATAGCATGTACCCCATAGCGTGTACAGAGCACTAAGAATAAGAAAAAATAAATAAAAAATTAATAATAATATGTCCTTCTGGCATTCGGCTGTGCGGGGACCTGCGTTGTCAGGCTCATACTACTGCCCGGGTACATGATACTCCCACCCGCCGCGTCCTCTTTGGTTGCTGGCACGGGCTTGCGAGCGTAGTCGCACACATAGGAGCTCCATCGCCGAGCAGCACGGACATCAAAATTTGGAAAGGTCTACATCTGACCCTCGGAAAAATAATAAAAAATAAAGAGGGGACCATGGCCACATGACCCTTTAAGTCGCCTTCTACGACAGGCAGGGATTACCTATGGATGTATTCAACCTCTCCCATCCACAGAAGGTCCAACACATTATACCAAACCGCAATCCATGTCTGCGATAAGGTCGCCCCTTTTTGTCGCCTCTTACGACAGGCAGGGGATACCGCGGGTGTATTCTACATGTGCGTCCCCCACCCGCACGGGGTAGTGTGTTTGGTCCGCGAGAGGTATTTTATTTCCCTCAAGTCCGCCGGCAAGCCGGTTAGCACCCCCCTATCCGCCACCTGGGACGCGCCACGTGGGAGTATCACCTCTCCGGCTGCTACGCTGCTTGATGCCTAAAAGGGTTCATGATGATGATGATGCTTGTTGTTTTAAGGGGCCTAACATCGAAGGTCATCGGCCCCTAATGGTACGAAATGAAAGAACAAAAAATTCAAAGGCATCCACTGACCAAAATAAAAATAAAATGTCATGAAGAATGAATGAATGGATGGACAAGAACCCAACAAAACACAAAATAAACAAACAAAAACCAGTGGAGCGGACTCAATGCAAATAGAAAATAACATTAATTCCGACCAAGGAACCACTTACAAAGCACAATGATGCTTGGTGTCTAAAGGGGGTGCAAAATCCACGTCTAAGGCCCCACAGAATGGTACATGTCGCGAGTAAAATAGAACCATGGTATGTGTCATGTTGGGGTAGTAATCAGAAGTAGCGAAGACTCACGATGTTCCACAAAAGATGGTACTACTCACAAGTATTGCAATACGTACAAGTAACGCAGACCTATGGTGTTTCGCACACAATGGCGCCACTTACAGCCAACGCAAACCGATGAGTTTCCTCACCTAGGGTACTAGTCACGGGTGCCGGTCCCAAGGGCCCCGTGGTGTTCCGCACATAGTGAGTACTAATCACAGGCAACGCAGACCCACGGTGTCGCTCATATAGTGGTACAACTCACAGGCTACGCCCAGACCCGCGGTTTTGCCCACATGGGTACAACGCACGGGTACTGGAATCCACCAGGCCAGGCTTTTTACTGCAACGAATCACAAACATATTTCGTACCATGTTAGTGATACTACTCGCAAGTACATGCAACCCATGGTGTTCCCCGCATGATGGTACGAATCAAGAGTAGTTGCATGGTTCTAATTCATTCATCCCTTGGTCACCCCTTTTAGTCGCCTCGCACGACAGGCAGGGGATACCGTGGGTGTATTATTCGTCAGCCTCCCCCACCCACAGGGGGTGTGTGTTTGGTCCGCGAGAGGTATTTTATTTCCCTCAAGTCCGCCGGCAAGCCGGTTAGGACCACCCTATCCGCCACCTGGGACGCGCCACGTGGGAGTATCACCTCTCCCCCTGCTACGCCTGCGTAGCAGGTTCGTGGTAAAGGGGTTCACAATCCAGGTTTAATGCCCCTCAAAATGGTGCTTATGGCTAGTAAAGTAGAAACATGGTATTTGTCATGTTGGGGTACTGATTAAAAGTAGCGAAGGCTCACTTTTTTCCACACATTATGGTACTACTCACAAGTATTGTACGCCGTACAGGTAACGTAGACCTATGGTGTTTCTCACAGAATGGCGCCACTCATAGCCAACGCAAACCGATGAGGTTCTTCACCTAGGTGTACTAACCACACATCCCGTGGCGTTCCTCACATAGTGGTTACCAATCACAGGCAACGCACACCCACGGTGTCGCTCATATAGTGGTACTAAACACAGGCAATGCCCAGACCCGCAGTGCTGCTCACATGGGTACGACTCACGGGTACTGGATACCCACAGTGACCCTCTCACAGCTGCTACTATGCACAAACCTATTGTATACCTAACATAGTGGTACTACTCGCAAGTAAAGGCGACCCATGGTTTTCCCCGCGTGATGGTTCTAATCAAAAGTAGTGTCATGGTTCTCATACAAACATCCCTTGGTCGTCCCTTTTAGTCGCCTCTCACGACAGGCAGGGGATACCGTGGATGTATTATTCGTCAGCCTCCCCCACCCACAGGGGGTGTGTGTTTGGTCCGCGAGAGGTATTTTATTTCCCTCAAGTCCGCCGGCAAGCCTGTTAGGACCCCACTATCCGCCACCTGGGACGCCTCACGTGGGAGTATCACCTCTCCTCTGCTACGCCTGGGTAGCAGGATCGTGGCTTTGTGAGATGATGATGGTGTTTGCAAACATTCCTCTAAAAACAAGGTGAACAATACCCATATCAAGAATTTTCTGAAGAAATACACTAGATACACTAAAAATCTGTTCCTACAGAATCAATACTGCGAAAAAACTACTTATCGCGTTGCTATGAAGATAACTTACTCTAAATCGAATACGACACAGTGTAGCGGACAATAAGATTTGGATATCTATTGATGAGACGACGGACACTGCAGGTAGATATATAGGGAATATAATTATTGGCACACTCCGTGCTGATCGCCCTGGGGATATTTTTCTATTTACCTCAGAAGTTTTAGAGAGAGCAAATCATTCAACGATTGCAATTCTTTTTGATAATGCACTAAAAAATTTGTTGAAGGATGAAATTACGCGGGAAAACTTTCTTCTCTTTGTTACCGATGCTGCTCCGTACATGGTGAAAGCTGCTGAAGGCCTCAAGCTCTTTTATCCAAGAATGATTCACGTCACTTGCCTTGCGCATGCTCTGCATAGGGTGGCAGAAGAAATTCGTGGACATTTTCCTGAACTCGATAAATTAATATCTAATGTCAATTTTTTTTGAAAGCACCACTGCTGATTGCGACTTTCAATGAGTTAGCTCCTTCGACGCCACTCCCTCCACAGCCAGTTCTTACTAGGTGGGGGGACGTGGCTCGATGCTGCCACGTATTATTGCGTAAACTACTCCATCAAAAACATTGTTAAGGGCTTGAACAAAGATGATGCCTCTTCTATCAAGATTGCCCAAGAATTGTTTTCCAACAGTTTGCCAGATAGTTTGGCATATATTAAGTCGAACTTTGGAATTATATCGAGTGCAATTGCTCGTTTAGAATCTGCTGGCTTAGAAAATCATACAAGTATTGACATTGAGAGAGGTGTTGAACTTTCAGTACAACAATCACATGGAATAGTTGGTGACAGTGTAAAACGGAAACTTCAAAATGTGCTTAATCGAAATGATGGTTATCACGGTGTGTCCAAGATAAATGATGTTCTTAGAGGAGAAGGCACTAGTGCACTTCAAGATGAGTGCATACTCGACAGCAGTGATTTAACATTATTTAAATATGCACCAATAACGTCTTGTGATGTAGAAAGGAGCTTCTCCTCTTACAAGAATGTGTTAAGTGATAATCGGAGGTCTTTCGCGCCTGATGCCTTGAAGATGAATCTTGTTATACACTTCAATTCCACCCGCGGAGAATAATGAAAAAGGTATGTGAGTTTGCACTACAGGCTCTGACGCCCTACCAAAATATACTGAAAGACATCTATTTAATTCGTTTCTTGGTGCTCACTTTAAACGTTAACGCACAAAGTGATAACCTAGCAACATTGGTAAAATTCATAACAGAGGAACAAGCCGAAATCAAGAAACAGTTAGCTCAAACCACGACAACAGAGAAGATGGCATATACTAATCCTTTCCGGGATGTGTTTAATAAACAAAGAATCCAGTACTCAACCAAATTCTGTTGAAGGTGGGCAGACAGTTGACGCACCGGCGAATCTTATCAACGTGCTTAAGATTACAGATAAGCAACCGCGAAAGTTTAATGGAAGTGGCTCATTAACTCCGAAGATGTTTCTGCGAGATCTTAAGGCCTACTTTAAGGAGATGCAAATACCTGAAGAAAAGAGATTAAGAGTCGCAGAAAGATATCTTGAGGGATCTCCCAAAACTTGGTTCATCGGTTTCAGATTCTTGTTTGAAACTTTTCAAGATTTTTAAAAAGCTTTTCTGAATCGTTTTTGGGGAAGTGATGCACAGCAGAATTTGAGGCTTGAGTTGTACTCAAGGAAGTACAATTCTAGCATGCCCACGCGCTACAGTGACTACTTTTTACATCAGCTGGTCAAGATGAAGCAGGTAGATAACCCTCCGTGTCAGCAGGAGTTGGTACAAGCTATAGTGAAGCAATTTCCTCCTGATGTTCGGCGAATGATGATCACAGCTAAAGTAAAAAGTCCAGAGGAAGCTGAAGAAATCTTGCGGCAGCTCGATAATACTATAAACATGAATATGCCTAGGCAAGGTAAGAGTACAGAGCACAGGGCATTTGTAATCGACGCTGTGAAGTCCAACGGTAAACAGCATAATACAGGACAAGATATTGGTGCAATTCCAAGACGACTACCGAATGAAAGGAAAACATTAAATGGTCGAGAATTCTACGAACATCGACAGTATCAGCAAAATTATAACTATCCCAGACCATACCCAAGAAGATACTGGAATAAGGACCAAAGTAGATATCAGAGTAGAAACAGAAGTCGGTCATATCAGCGATATAATCAGAGAGAAAGGTGGAATGATCATCAGACACAGAGATCTGGTTACAGGGATCCTGAATACCACGACTACGAAGAGATATGTGCAGGAACTCTGAGAGAAACGGCAAGAACAACAGAAATGGAAACAAGCTTTGGATAGGCAAAATCTGAATCCCGATCTCTCTGGAGCGGAAATTATTGAGTTTCAGCGAGCAAGGGAGCAGGAAAGTCGACGTCAACAGTCACTAAATCCTATGGCTCAATCTTACCCACCAGGGGAAACAGGTTTATCGCCTCAAATTTGAAACGTTATAGACCAACGCGAAATGGAGTTCCACCGCAAGTCAACATTGCAGAACACTATGAGGAATCATCAGAAGAAGATGACATCTATTCCGAGGAGGAAGAAGAAGATGTGGAGGAAACGGATCCATCATCGGATGAAGAGAAGACATCCCTTACTTCTGAAGATGAAGACGTCTCTAATTCAGCCCAACGCCAGGGAGAAGAAAGAAGAAATGCCTGTCCAGCATGCCTGCAAGAGGAAATGGAACTAAGAAAAATTTTACAGAACATCGCAGACTATTTAATTGAGGAACAGATACAACTTATTCAGGAAACTCAACAGCTCCGAAGTAACCTGCATAAGGCAAATGGATCATACGTAGTATAGACTCAATGATGGTTGCAAGTAGTTAACACTAGTTACACCAAAATCATTGAGAATAAAAATTTTCTCGCTACACTCAAAAATTTCATTTCAAGTGGGAGAGTGTTGCACCAATCAGATGAGTCTGATCGGCTGATTTTATTAATTATATTTAACAACGTATAATAATAGTCAGATAGGTCAAAACAAGGACAGTATTAGGATTTTCAAATAGCCAGCGCATGAGAACAAAGCTTCAGCAGAAGCCCACGCTTCCTTTCTTCTCTAAAAATAAACTGTTATCTCCAGAACACCTGCTGTTGCATCAGCTTTGGAAATTACGCAGCAGTAATGGAAAAATACTGGGAATGAGAGAGACAGAAAATCACGGTCATAACTACCTGAATTCCCTTGATTAGGAATAAACCCGTCCATACAGTTGAATAACGTAATGTGTGCTCCAATCAGATCACTGAATTCAAATATTTTCGAAAGTAGCGCGACAAAGTTGTATGTAGCTAATTAACAATCCAGGCGAATAATTAATGAAGATTGTGTCACAATAGGATGCCAATATTTAATGAAATAATTCTTGACCAACTTAATGGCTTATTGGAAATAAATTGAAACATTTGCGTACTCAGATATTGGGTAGCAACAAGAGTGGAAAGCCCCTGCCAGTGTGGAGTTTGATTCGGTAGCGTAGAATGAGATATAGTCCAGCTAACGCCAACGATACTGCGAGAAAAATTACGAACAGTTCTACGATCACGCTGCATTACGGTGGTAACAAGCAACTATGGAAATTTTGTATGCAAGGCATTTCATCTTTTGAGTAAATTTTATTTCGGAGCTACTCTAGCGCTGTTCAGTTGGGATTGTTGTGTGTCAAAATTGGTATTCTTACGCCGATAAGTGCGCCAACCACCCTCGAAAAGCAGTTTTCCGCTTTCAGTCAGCATCCGGAGTTTCATCGTGACCAGACGTGTTTTAGCCTTCGCTCCATCTTCGGGTAAAATTGCAGTGAGCTAAGTGTATTCACCAATTTATTAGGTGAAATCAAGTTTTATAAGTACAAGCTGTATTCGAAAGTGTTTATAATCATATTATTGAGCTGATTAACATATCAACATATTTTATAATGTTCAATCTACGTATTGTTGAAGTGAGACTTGAAATTGCACAATAGTTACATCACGTATAACATTACTGTAATGTGTTAGTCCGTAAGAGAAGCTTGACATTGTAATAGGCACGGAACTGTAATTGAGTGAAGAATATCTTTGCCTGCTACTGGGAGCAGTCAGTTAGTGGTTAGAACGTTGTGCGGGAAAGGACATACTTTCACTCTCTACCAGGATTTAGGTCGAGGGGGTGCGAAACCCTACACAGCTGTTTTGTAAAAGCACAGGGAGAGCAGATACCGCGAGAGATTTCACTGCACCAGAAGTAAACTTGAACGAGCGCCCAGCACGGTAAATCATGCTTATGTTACCAGGCATTTGAGCACTGTGTAAGGTGTATATAAAAATTATAAATTATAAATTATAAATGTTTAGTGTTATAACAAGTTGTTTATATCAGTGTTATCATCAAGAGAAGACGTGTGCAAATATGTTAATACTGGTGATAATTAGTACGTAAGCAAATATGAATACTGGAAGAATGAAGATCGGGATAAATATGTCTGTCATGAATCTATAAACCACCATGTACGCTTCGAGTGATGGGTGACGAGAGGTGCTAATAATGTGAGTACCAATCTAATATTACTTGTAGAATCTAAAGCTTTTCTTTAATAAATTATCTAGATGTAAAAAAAATGTGCGAGTGATTAGTGTAAAAAGGGCCCGAGAACACAGCCAGATATTTAGGGTAATTTGTTTCATGATTAGTGTAGCTATTATTATTATTATTATTATTATTATTATTATTATTATTATTATTAATATCATGTGTAATATAGGCAGGAAGCACAGTTTTATCCTCTTGTATCGTCTAAAGTACATTTATTTTTGAGGTAATTAAAATGATCGGTTTTGTATATTTGCATTATTATTATTATTGATGATGATGATGATGATGCTTGTTGTTTAAAGGGGCCTAACATCGAAGGTCATCGGCCCCTAATGGAACGAGATAAACGACGTGAGAGATGATGTTAAAATTTTAAAACATATCCACTGACTAAAGTTAAAAAAAATGATGATGGAGAAAAATGAGGGTGAGATTAAAACAATCAGTGGATCTAATACGCAATGCCTAATTTTCTAATAAAATAAGAGAATATACAGGAAACCAAAAGAATAAGGCATTGCCTGGTAGTACATAATTTAAGAGAGACGTTAAAAGAACACATTAAAATACGCAACACAAACTAAAATGAAGTCAATAGGTTAAAAGCGTAATGGAAACAAAGACACGAAGACAAAGGACATCACTAGACACGGTAAAACAGACCACTATCCCTCATAAAGCGGATGACGAGGTCTGCTGACTGCTCGTCATCTCGCAAGATAAGGGAGATGGTACCCGGAAGGTTAAGACTACGGCGGAGATCGACCAGGTCCACACACTCCGTAAGGATGTGCACCACGGTAAGATGGTCGCCGCAGGTACACACCGGAGGGGGTTCTCCTTTCAAAAGATGCGAGTGAGTCAAGATACCGTGGCCGATCCGAAGACGACATAATACCACGGCTTCCCTCCGCGAAGCCCGAAGGGAAGTCCTCCATACCTTCGTTGTTCCTTTTATCGCTCTCAGCTTATTGGGAAGTGGAATGGCCTGCCACTCCATCTCCCAATGGGACATAACAAGATGTCGCAGCTGGGAGCGAATATCACTTGCTGGAACCTTGAAAGGCAACGGGGGCAGTGTAACTGCCTCCTTGGCAGCCCGATCTACTAACTCGTTTCCCTCTATGCCCATGTGGCTTGGGAGCCACAGAAACGTGATTCTGGTGCCGGCATCCGAACACCCGGCCAGCAGGTCCTGGATCCGCTGCACCAGAGGGTGTCGAGGGAAACAGGTATCAATAGACTGAAGCGCACTCAAGGAGTCAGTACACAGAAGGAAGTGGCGGCGCTTATTGTACAGTGCGTACCGCAGAGACTCACAGATAGCATAGAGCTCTGCTGTGTACACACTACAGGTTGCCGGAAGAGCAAAAAGGAACCTATCATTACCTACAACGAACGCACAGCCCACCTTCGTATCTGTCCTTGAACCATCCGTGTAGACGACGACTGAACCTGGATAGCGGCCAACAACGGACAGGAAGAGCCTCCGATAGATCGAAGGGTCCGTGTTTTCCTTTGGGCCAGTGTGCAGATCCAGGATGACTTCAGGTCGTCGTACGACCCACGGAGGTACCCCACTTGGTTGTCTGACAAGGCAAGGGACCGAAGGTACATCAAACAATTCGGAAATGCTATCCAAGCGTATCCCAACCGGCCGCGTCGCTCGAGGACGAGCAGCGTACAGCAAACGGTTGGCATTGTTGAACACGCAAGGATAGCTTGGATGAAGTGGCATCTGTCGCAAATTTGCAGCATACGTAAGTAGAAGTTGCTGGCGCCTCAGGTGTAAAGGCGGCACACCAGACTCAGCGAGCAGGCTAGCGATGGGGCTTGTACGAAAAGCTCCCGTCGCCAACCTAACCCCGCTGTGGTGGATACTGTTCAGCTTCGCAAGAACGCTTGGTCTTGCGGAGCCATATGCTGCACTGCCGTAGTCTAACCGGGATAAAATGTGTGCCCGATAGAATCGCAGGAGCACCGTGCGGTCAGCCCCCCAAGAAGTGCTGCTAAGAAACTTAAGGATATTAAGCTTCCTAGTGCATTGCACTTTTAACTGCCGCACGTGTGGCTCCCACGATAATTTACTGTCAAAAAGGAGCCCAAGAAATCGGTAAGTGTCAACAACTGGAAGAACGACGTTGTCTAAATAAAGCTCAGGATGGGGGTGAAGAGTACGTTGACGACAAAAGTGGACAACGGAGGTCTTTGCGGCAGAAAACCGAAAGCCATGTTCTAAGGTCCACTTCTCCACCCTCCTAATAGCTTGCTGTAACTGTCGCTCTGCGACTGCCATACTGCACGAGCTATAGTGCAGAGCAAAATCATCCACATATAGGGACGGGATTACGGCTGGACCAGCAGCAGCGACAATACCGTTTATGGCAATCGCGAACAGAGTGACACTAAGAACCGATCCTTGTGGGACTCCGTTTTCTTGAACGTGGTATTGCGAATATGTCCTCCCTACTCGGACACGGAATAGACGAAGGGACAAAAAATTCGCAATAAATACCGGCAAGTTACCTCGGAATCTCCATTGATGCAGGACTGAAAGGATGCCATATCGCCAGGTGGTGTCGTAGGCCTTCTCCAAGTCAAAGAAGACAGCTACCAAGTGCTGTTTGCGGAGAAACGCATCCTGGATAGAGCTCTCCAGGCGTACCAAGTGGTCTGTGGTGGATCGAGCGGCTCGAAATCCACATTGGTACTCGGACAAAAGTCCTTGTTTCTCCAGACACCACACGAGTCTGCGATTTACCATCCTCTCAAATAGCTTACACAGGCAATTTGTAAGACAAATCGGTCTGTAACTTCCTGCATACTTAGGATCTTTGTCAGGCTTGAGGACAGGAATGACTATGCCCTCTCGCCACTGAGACGGAAAATCACCCTCTGTCCAGATTCGGTTGAACACACGAAGGAGATATAGTAAACTATCATCACTAAGGTGTTTCAACATCTGGTTATGGATGTTGTCCGGTCCAGGAGACGTGTCCTTGCAAAGCGCTAAGGCGCTACGGAGTTCCCACTCCGTAAAGGGCACGTTGTAGTTCTCTGAAGCAGGGGTGGCAAAACTAAGGTGATGACGTTCTGCCTCCCGCTTCAGAGGGAGGAAATCAGGATTGTAATTCCCGGAGCCAGAGACATCCGCGAAATGACTAGCGAGATGGTTAGCAATCGCGAGGGGATCAGTGACGACACTGCCTGCAATGGAAATTCCCGGTACAACAGATGATCCTTGAATACCCGAAATTCGTCGAAGTTTCGTCCACACTTGAGATGATGGAGTATGTGACGTCATGGACGACACATATCTCTCCCATGAAGCCTTCTTACTTTGTCGAATAAGAACTCGCGCCTTAGCGCGGAGTTTCTTAAATGTTACCAAGTTGGCCACAGTAGGCTGTCGACGGTAACGTTTATGAGCCCGACGGCGTTCTTTGATGGCTGCTGCTATGTCATCGTTCCACCAAGGAACGAGTTTTCGGCGAGGAGTCCCCGAGAAAAACGGAATGGACTCCTCAGCAGCAGCAAGAATAACTTGGGTGACGTAAGTTATTTCCTCGCCGACGGTCCGCCTGACATCATCGTGAAAGACAGCTAGTGATGTGTACTTTGGCCAATCAGCATGTTTAAGAATCCATCGAGGGGGAGCCTCGATGGGTTTATGTTTCAACAAAGTAAGAATGATGGGAAAATGGTCACTGTCACAGAGATCATCGTGTGCATTCCACCGAAACAGTGGAACCAACGTTCGGCTGCATAGACTTACGTCTATGCGAGAGTATGTGCCGTAACGTACACTAAAGTGAGTTGGTTCCCCTGTGTTCAAAATACATAAATCCAGATCTGTTAGAAGTGTTCCCAGCTCTCTTCCTCGGGGGCAAGGTGTCTCAGAGCCCCATATGGGGTGATGGGCGTTGAAATCGCCCAATAAGAGGAAGGGTGGTGGAAGCTGATCTATAAGATCAGCGACATCGTTGATGTTCAGATGCTGGCCAGGTGGAAGATAAACATTACACACTGTTGCTATGACAGGCAGCGAGACGCGAACAGCTACAGCCTCAAGAGGGGTTCTTAATGGAACCTCTTCGCTGTAGCTATCAGAACGTACAAAAATGCCAACGCCTCCGGAAGCCCGGTGAGCATAGTATCGTTCTGTCGAGTATAGTTTGAAATGCCTCAAGACCGTATGATGACCAGGTCTGAAATTGGTCTCCTGAAGACAGACTATACTCGCTGCGTACTCACTAATAAGCTGACGTAACTCAGCAAGATGCCTGTCATAACCGTTACAATTCCACTGTAACAGTGCCATAGTGTGGACTATAAAGGAGCGTTAGGTTATGAGCGAAAAAATGCTCGTAAGCCTAAACACTATCTAGTTCTACATCCGTAGATGTAGAGGACAGTGCGACATCCATTCCATCATCGAAAGATGGCAGGGGTGTCGCCCAGAACTTCGACGCTTTTCGGGCGCGAGGGGGTCCCCTACGAGGAGAGCGCGCCGGTTTTGGAGCAGGAGTGCCTCCTGGCGCAGACTCATATCCCCCAGATGGGGGGCATGACTTCTCCTTCGCAGGGGAAGTCCGAGAGCGCTCAGGACGGGCGCTCTTCTTCCCCTTCTTTTTTTCGAGTTTAGACGGGCTGGGAGGTGGTTTCCCAGCCCTGGTCGACGATGCCGCCTCCGCCGGCTGGGGCACGACTTTCGTCGACCTCCTAGGGGGGGTGACTTAGTCTTCCCCCCTTGCTGTGCCGGCGGGCAACTGCCAACCTGCACAGACTTCTGGTTGGTCGAAGGTGGGGTGGTCCCCCCCTTCGAGCTTTGACTATTTGCGACGTTGCTGCGAGCAGCAACAGTCGCCTTGGGCGCAGCGGTCTGGACAGGTGTCGAGGTTGTAAATGACGAACCTGGAAGACTCTGAGCTATCAAGCTATAGTCGAGTGTACGGGCAGGTGTATTGGTAGAATTAAACTTACGGCGCGCTTCCTGGTAGGAAAGACCATCCAGGGTCTTGATCTCCTGGATCTTCTTCTCACTCAGGTATGTCGGACAGTTCCGATCCCGAGGAGAATGAAAACCGGAGCAGTTAGTGCACTTGTATGGAGTTGTGCACTCCTCCGCGCCGTGAGCTACTCGTCCACATGTACCACATACAGCCTGATTCGAACAGCGAGATACCATATGTCCGAATCGCTGGCATTGATAGCATCGCATAGGAGGCGGGATGTACGGCCTCACATCGCAACGATAAGTTGTTACCTTGACTTTCTCTGGTAACACTGACAACTTGAAAGAGACAATGAAGGCACCAGTGGCAACGTCTTCACCGTTGACCTTGCGCGTAATGCGCCGGACGTGTGTCACGCCACGGTTCTTCATGTCTTCCATCAACTCGTCGTCAGTGTTCAAAATAAGGTCGCGGTGAAAGATGACTCCACGAACCAGGTTCAAGGATTTATGCTCCTCCACTTTGACGGGGATTTCGCCAAAGTGCTCGCACTTAAGCAACTGATCAGCTTGCAGTGCTGTACGAGTCTTTAGAAGCAAACTACCGTTGCGCATTTTCTTAAGTTCCTCCAGGTCGCCATAGACGCCTTCGATGTGTCTACTAAACAGGATCGACTTCACCAGCTTAAAATCCTGCCCATCGGTTCTGGTAGCGACCAGAAACCTAGGGAAGCTGGATCCCATTCCTTCACGCTGCGCATGTTCCCAGGGAGTTGAACCTCTCAGGGAAGCAAAAGTTAAAGACTTAGGTGGGCGACCACCTTGTGAGAGCCGACTTCGTTTGGAAGCCATGCCCGATAGCATCCTCCCCGAATGCCACCCACTCCTGGGTGGTTGCTGGCACGGGCTTTCGAGCGTAGTCGCACACATAGGAGCTCCATCGCCGGGCAGCACGCACATCAAATTTTGAATGGTCTACATCTGACCCTCGGAAAAATAATAAAAAATAAAGAGGGGACCATGGCCACATGACCCTTTAAGTCGCCTTCTACGACAGGCAGGGATTACCTATGGATGTATTCAGCCTCTCCCATCCACAGGAGGTCCATCACATTATACCAACCGCAATCCATGTCCGCGCCAAGGTCGCCCCTTTTTGTCGCCTCTTACGACAGGCAGGGGATACCGCGGGTGTATTCTGCATGTGTGTCCCCCACCCGCAGGGGGTATTATTATTATTAGTAATTGATATATACATGTATTTTTATTTGTTAAATGCAGACGGGGATACCGTGGTGTATGAATGATGAATTTAATTAATGCTGAAACTACATCCATGAGAGTTACTGTCAAAAATTCTGGTTGGCTGACGGTGGCGAAAATATATTTGTTTTGGTTGCAGCAAGTACCATAATTAAACAGTTGGGTGGTCAGTACTAGTATTTAATTTCTGTTCGAGTAGTTAAAGTGCTGTTGAGCAAAAGACGCGATGTTGGGTGACGGCAATATGTTTGAGATGTTGAAAGGTCCATATATAAGATAATAAAGTGATACACGACGTTATTTGCTAAGGAAAAATAAGAAATATGGTGAACATATTCCGTAGGTTGACTGGGAATAAAGGTATCCAGCGTGACAGCTGAGATGTTAATGAATACAGGCAGATTGGAGTGGAAATGACTTCATATTGAGAAATATAGTGGGAAAATAAGCCAATCAAAGATAATATATGATTCGAAAGGACCAGACGCTTATTGAGATAAAAGTTATTATAAACGTTTGATTGCAATTTCAATATTATGTTGGCAACAGTGAACACCCAATTGAGTTATTGTGAATGCTTGCTAGGGCTCGCTAGTAGGAACTACTTTCGTTGAACACAACGAATGATTATTATTATTATTATTATTATTATTATTATTATTATTTATGGAAAATAATTTTTTATTTTTTGCCAAGATCCTTATTAGCATTATTAGGTGCATTTTTTACAGTGTCATGGTATTCTATGGTGTGTGGACCACAGGAATAATTATTCAGAGTTGTGGTCAATTTTCAGCGAAATATAATCACTTGGACGCTGGAATAAACCAATAATTTGGTGTGAGGCTAACGATATGAGGATTTTTCAATGTATATTTTATGTATATATTAACACTAATTTATGCATTAGGTTATTGTTCTTGGCTGTGTATCTCGCGTGGTGTATATAGTAGAGTAATCTAGAAACTATTTTATTTCAAGTGGGAGAGTATATTCTCTCCGAATTAATATAAGTTAAAGTAGGATAGACGCTCGCACAAATGGTAAAGCAAAGTTTTAGATTCTCATACAGCAACAACAAATCCCCTAGCTTGAGTTACATGTTACTGAATTCTAAGGTTTAAAATCAACGTTTATTGTACTTTGTAAAGAACATGTTATAAATCATGAATTGCGTATGGGAAGTCAGTAACAATTTCATTAAGATCAATATTATTATCATTAATGTTATAAAACCTGTTTTTGGAAAAATGATGTTTAAGACTTTACACAGTGAATCACTTATTTCGTTGAATTATAAACTATCATGGTAAATATTGTTTTATAAATTGAAATTCAGTAAGCTATATTAATAAAACGTGGTTACCAGTGGTATTAATTGTTGTAATATGAATGTTCTGAAGTACGAGATACGTACCCATAATGGTCTGTAAGGAAGGTGGATTAATAGTGACTACATTTCTGTGTCAGGATAAAATATTATTATGAGTATTATTAGCATTATTATTATTATTATTATTATTAGTATTAGTATTAGTATTTGCTATCATTATTTTAGTATCTCACCAGTGTAATTCACAGGTTATTTGGAAGGCCTAATGAGGCATAATATCAATTGTAACGGGTGCTACACCTCCATGCCGTTAATTCAAACTTTGCGCCAGTTGAAACTCCTCTACTGGAGGAAGTCTGAACTTTATCTACTGTGTTAATTTTCTAGTTTCTCAGAAGATGTCACTACTTGTAAATATTGAAGTTTCTGAACTGGGTCGTTTTCGATGTATTTTTGTTTTGCCTGTAGTAAGAAGTGTGGACATTCTCTTCCAGATGGCACTACTGAAGAAATACAATTATGCACCCTAGTGCGAAGTGAAAGAACTATGTTTTTGAAGAAATTTTGTGTTCATAAGTTTGTTCTTTGTTAAATTTCTTTCAGTTATTGTTTATGTTGGCAATATTAACCCCTTCCTTCCGCCAGGTTTGAATTTAGCCAATCCCGAATTTCTTTAATTAATTTATGACCAATCAGGTGTATCTTCTTCGACTTGGATATGTTGCTTAACCCTAGCCAATAAAATTCTTGTGGGAGGGTGTTTTCATTCCTGAAACGCCTCGAACTTTCCGCGAGAGTATATAAACTGCTGATTTTCGGGTCTCCGCGCCACTTCAGTAACATCTTTCAGTGTGTAAAGTACGTAGCAGGGGGCGGGAAGCGCCTCTTTCTTCGGGCAGCAGTTCATCCACAAGGTAATGGCCGTTTAATAACTTCTTTTCTTGCTAGCTCAGCAGTTTAACTCTCGGGGCAGGTCCGAAGCCTTTTACCATGTAGCTTTCCCTTAAAATGTAAAGACACTCGGTATCAATTCTATCTGTTTAAACTATAAATTGGGATAGAGAGTGCTTAACCCTCTCGAGCTCCCACTCATATGGCTTTGAGGTGAACTTATTTTCTCGACCATTTCTTCCAGTCTAGCGTAATGTAAATTGTCTTCTCATATAAGTCACCTCTTTAGTATGGGATTAGCCCTTGCATTAACGGCCTAGTGCCAAAGTAGGTTTTAAACAAAATGTATTAGGAGTGCAAGAACGCCTCCTCTCAAGTTGATATTTTAGAGGCCATATAACTGACCTGTTTCCTTGCTTAATAGGCCTCAGTAGGTTGGGTATTTTTTTTTACCCCTGTTTTCATGTCCTTCGAGGACAACTTGAAAGTGGAGTTTGGTGTGGCCTTTGATAGGCCCAAACTTAAGAGCAGGTAGCTCTTTCTTAAATTGTGTTTTTACGCGCCTCGAGGAGGCTTTACTGTGTAATTGGGAGCAAGTGCTCCTGGGCATGATTGGGGTCTTCTGCCCCTTTGTTGAATTCTGTATATCGTAAGGTTCGGCTTATAGCTCAATAATTAGGTGTCTGGCTCTCGGAGCCCAAATCCTGTAATCATTGTAATTGTACATTTTCGAATTGTGTTTCGGCTACTGAGTACCTGTTCTATTTGTTATTTCTTAATCTTTAAAAGAAAATATAACCTTGTTAAATTTTATCTTAACTTTAATTTCGTATTTTGGGACCTGTTCACCCCCGCACCTCCTTTCACCTCTGCTGTTCCACAGATACCTCGGAACATCAATCATTTTAGACAGTCAGTTGTGGATTTAATAAGGAAATAGGGAATTTAATTGTAATTAAATTAATTAAATATTAACATTTATATATATTTTTATGTAATTTATCAAATGTTTTGTTATCAACAATATTGAATTTGGTGGACAATTATTAGTATTCTTAATGATTTATTTATGGATAGCCACTAAAATATTCATTTATTATTATTATTATTATTATTTTATTACATTTTCATTTTGGCTTTCCAAAATTTAATACAGGCATTTGTGAGACATAGTGGAGACATTTATAATTTCTTTTACACAATTTATAATGCATTTCAGTAATATCATTAATTTTATTAATTAATTATTATGGCAACACGTTTGTTTATTTACATATCTTAGAAATATTTTATTATTATCTTATATTAAGTTCGATAGATTACTAATAGAATTCCGACGATTAATTTGAGTTTGCCACAAATAATTTAATTCACATCAGTATTATTATTATTATTATTATTATTATTATTATTATTATTATTATCATTATTCCTAGTATTATTAGTATTGTTATTTTATTGATCCACCTGTTATTTCATATGAACATTACTATTCTGGTAATGTGTACAATTACACTGGTATCTAGGAATTTGATAAACAAATCTGATAATTAATATTTATAAAAATTCAATAATTAATTTTTGAAATTAATTAATGAAGTGGTCATGTGTGTTATTAAGGAAATATTTTTTTACAGTCTCATAATGTAATGGCATGCTATCAACAAAATTTATTTCACATTAATTAACATTTTATAAAATTATCTTCACTTTTCTTGATTTTATCAATAAAATTTAATATACACATTTTAATCAAAATCAGTCTGTATCATAATTAACATAGTGAGTAGTTTATCCCACAAGCACTATCCCTATGCATCCCTATTCGACGACGGGGGACTGATCGCGCCTAAGAAGATGATCTCATACACCTTCGGTAAGTATATTTTTTAGGGCAGCCGTGGCAACATTTGACATCCAGTCAATACCGAAGGAACTCAAGAAGGGTGCACTAGGATCTTCCGGCACTAAAAAAGCCATACGCTATTTCATTGCACTGTACCCTGTTCCATCGCAGTTAGCTGTTCCAGAAATATTATGTCCATCCGAGACCCTAATACAAAAGTAACAGTCTCTCCGAAACCAAGGGAGCTCCTGACTGGTTGACGGATATTAAGACCGCAAGCAAGCACGGCAGCTAGCCTTAAGCGCACCTCCTGCGCAGGCGTGAGCGTTACATTTGTAACCGCTTAGAGGTAGTACTGACCCTCCTACACCGTTACTTGTCAGCCGGTTACAGAATTACAGATATTCATTAGTAGGGGGCGGATTTCTATGACAAGTCATATTTTTTCCCTTAACATTATATCTTATGGTCTTGTATTTTCAACACGTTTCCAAGCACGATAATCAAAATTAAACAGGTTTTATTGGTCATATAAATGCATATTTCTTAAGTTTTATGGCATATTTTGAACAGAATATCATTATAACGGCATATTTTGGTAAGTTTCATTTGAATTTCGTTTTATAAAAATCAGAATAAACTCTAGAAATTACTTTTCAGGATAGACTGGAATATACTACTGAAAAATCATTCTAAAGTAGTGTATGGAATGTTTTTAACAGGTAGGAGCTATTGTTTGCTAGCTGGGTCAATTCCTCGAAACCGGACTATTGCTTACACGGAAGCAGAGGTAATTCTGCAGTTATTTGTCATTGTTCTTATCTCTCTCCTTCGCCCTTCCCTCTTCTACCTTCAACACACTGAATGACCTTGGTCATTAGGGAGCTTCAGTCATTCAGTTCCTTTCAATATGCCTAAAACTAAAGTCTCAATTTGTGGGAAGTTGCGAAGTTTTTTTTCGCGAGTTCGGTGAAAACATATTCAGTACGGATGGAGTGATATTATTCTGTAAATTGTGTGAGGTAAAAGTTACTACCGAAAAACACTTCTCTGTGCAACAACACTGTAATACTGTAAAACATAAGAATTGTGTAACTAGATATTCTGCACTCGAAAATAGGCAACGTCTGCTATCCGAAACCCCGACATCAAGTTCACAGTGTTCACAATTTTCACAAGCTCTCTGCAAGATGATGGTTTCGTCTAATATTCCTTAACAGCTGAAGCTTCAGACAGTTTCTTGAAAAATATACAAAGCATCCTGTTCCCAACGAATCTACTCTCAGGAAGGACTATCTGGCCCCTTGTTATGATGAGATGTTGGATATAATAAGGCGTGGCGTGGGAGACAGTAAGATGGGTTTCAATAGACGAGACCACAGATGTGGATGGAAAATATGTAGCAAACGTGATCGTTAGCACGCTGAAGGAAGACCGGCCTGGAGATACGTTCCTCCTGACATGTGAAGTGCTAGAGAAGACAAACTATTCCACCATTGCAGTTCTCTTCGACAATTCAATGAATCTGTTGCGCCAAACGGGGCAAAGAGAGAGCACATTTTTTTATTTGTAACTGACGCTGCTCCGTATAATTATGGTGAAGGCAGCCAAGGAACTTAAAATGCTATACCCGAAAATGGTACATGTGACATGTCTTGCACATGCCTTGCATAGGGCAGCTGAAGAAGTTAGTTACCCTGAAGCTGAGAAATTAATATCGAACTGTAAGAAAGTGTTTGTCAAAGCTCCACTTTGCGTTCAGAAATTTCTAGGAGAACCACCTTCACTACCCCTACCTCCACAGCCAGTTATAACGCAATGGGGGACTTGGCTTGATGCCGCAGTGTACTATTGCAACAACTTAGATGTGGAGAAGATCGTGAAGTCTTTTGATCCTGCAGAATCGTCCTCCATAAAAGCCACTCAACATTTATTTTCAAGTACTACATTAAAAGCGGACCTGGCTTACATAAATTCCAATTTTAATTCTTTATCTGGAGCAATCACGCAACTGGAAGTTTCAGGTGCAGAACAAAGCGATGCACTCGATGTTGAAAAGTGCACTGAACAGGAATTAAAGCATGCGAAAGGAACAATAGCATCTAGGGTGTGTTGAAAATTAGAAAATGTACTGAAAAAAATAGCAGACTTGTGTACCTGCGTGGAATAAGTGACATTCTTTGTGGAAACCCTTCATCTGAAGATTTCCAGGAATTTTCTCCAAGTGATTTAAGTCTATTCAAGTACGCTCCCATTACATCATGTGATGTCGAAAGAAGTTTTTCTCGCTACAAGACGATACTCAGCGACAACAGGAGGGGTTTCTCATTCAACAATCTTAAGATGCATGTGGTCATAAATTGCAACAATTCTGATAATGGAGACTAGATCAGGTGTGAAAGTTTCATTCAAGTAACATATGTTTTGTGTATAAATTAAAACTGATTGCATATTGAACAGTGAAAGTAACTGTAGTGGAATGGAATGGAATGGAGTACGCCCATCCCCTAGTTCCGGATTCCGGAATTATGGGAGAGAGTACTCTTTTATTGCAATTTGTTCAATTTGATACATGCTAAACAATTAACATTTTCCTCTTACATTTGTTTACTGTACTGAATAAAATTTGTTTTGTCCTAAACGTTAGCATTGCTATCTTGTCTAGGACAACATGTATCTTACCTTAATTTATATATACACTTAAATTAACGAGAAAAAAAACGGATCATTATCAAACAATGTAACTGCTCACCTTGCGGCAAACTAACAAAGGCACACATTTGTGCTTTACAGCAGAAGTAAATTAAATAAGTGTGAATACCCACTTTCCAGCGGATACTACATATTATGTGAAACCTTTTCAGGCAAGTCACAAAGCACCTTCACAGGCATTTAAATAACCTTTACAGGTATATCAATCTGTTCCTCTACATGCTTAAATGCCACCATGTACCTTACTATTACTATATTTGACGCACGTGCTTGTTTAACAGTAACAATACTTGTGGTTATTGCTAGTGTCTTTTCGTTTCCTTATGCTATATACTTCTTAAAATCTTATTAACTCATACATTTCTGCTATTTCCGAGATCTCTTGTTGTACAATCATCATATTATCTCTCTGCTGCGCTTGTAACTTTCATTGTCATCACACTTTACTCTAATCTGCACATGCAGAAGTGCTGAGTCAGCACTGGGCTTGAGATAGGTAAGCCTATCTCTTCCTCTCCCTACTCTACTATACTACAGCAGCCAAAACAAACTAATTAACCATCCCACAGCAAATAAAACAGGCTAACACACAGCAAACGACCTCATTGTAAGGAACTCATTACTGTTAGCATGTTGCTGAATTAAATCTGTTACTTAGCAATATACAATATCTAATATAAATGAACACTGAACAACTACAAGAGAAACATAGTCCTAAACTTATAACTATAGTATTTCCGAGATCTCTTGTTGTACAGTCATCATCGTGCTCATGTATATTACATTTACTATCATTTACCAGTGCTGTTATTACTTTCTGTTATTACTAATCTCATTTTAATTTCTTTCTTCCACATGTTTCTTAGAATACAGAAAAATTTAGCTAGTTTTCCTGGGGTGATCCATTCTCTATTTAACAGTTTGGTTATTGTATAAAATTCTTTCTCTCTTTCTACTTTTAATTTATATTCATCTCCAAGGTATTTAGTTCTCAGTGCCTCCGTTCCCTTACATGTTCTCAGTAAATGAGCTTCTCCCATTATGTCGTCACAAAATAAACACTGATTTACGTTATGGTTCTCACTTATTCCCTTATTTTTGTATAAACCCAAAAGCCACCACAACACACCTCTTAGCTCCCTATTTGTGATTCTATTTTTTCTTATTGATATATATTGGATAATGCCACAGAATTCTACTAGTGTTCTTTTGGTTTCACATTCTGCTCTGATCGTCTGTTTCTCTATGTCCTTTACTCTAGTCGTTAATATTTTAATGAAGCTGTTTTCTTTACCGTTCATTTCCTTATCCCAATATAGCCCCATTCCTATTTTGTCTAGTATACCTTTTACTTTCGATAACCAATAATTCTCATCCAAGTGTCTCATCTGGTGCTGGTAGGCTAGATTTAATATTTCCCTCCCCTCTCCTCTTTTTAATCTTAACCAATATTTTACTATTTTCTTACTTATGTCTGCTTGGATGCTGATATCTCCACATATAGTTCTCAACTCCACTATTTGCTGCACATTCTGGTAGGCCCATTATTATTTTACAGAATTTGTTACTTATGATATCTAGTTCTTTTTTATCAACTTCTATACCCCATATTTCAACCCCATACAGTGCTTTTGAAACCACGAGGGCATTAAAAACATGTTTATGTACTTTGTATTGCAAATTAGGCATCTTCTTTTCTAAGGCCTTTATACTTGATAGGGCGGCCACACCTTTTATTTTTGCATGGCGTATCTGTTCCTTCCACAACCCATTCTTTGTTAATATTATTCCTAAATATTCTAATTTATTTACAACTTCTAATTCAACACCATCTAACAGCCATCGCCTTTCATTTCTTTTTAATTTATTTCCTCTTTTGCAAACCATTACTTTTGTTTTTTTGGTATTTATTTTCAAATTCCATGTATTACAGTATTCCACCAATTTTTTGAGGTTACTTTGCATACCTGCTGTTGTTAGTGAGAGCAGCAGGATGTCGTCTGCGAAGACTAGACCGGGGATCTCTTTATTGTATAAGCAAGGGTTAGTATTATTCTCTTCCGCTAGGCATTCTATTACATCATTAATAAAAAGCAAAAACAGTATTGGTGATAGTTTACATCCCTGCTTAAGTCCAATGTTCGAGTGTATCTTTCCTATCATTACATCTTCTTTGACTTTAACTGAACATATTACTTCGGCATATAATTCTTCTATGGCTTTAATCATTTTCATTGACATTCCTATTCCGGCCAGCTTCACAACGACAGCCCGTCTGCTGACTGAATCAAAAGCTTTTTGTAGGTCTATAGCTGCGATGTATAGTCTACCACCTTTCTTTCTTATGTACTTATCCATTAACGTTTTGATTATAAATACATTGTCAGTAGTTCTCATTCTTTTCCTAAATCCTGATTGGTATACCGAGAGAATAGAGTAATCTTCTGCCCATTTCATAATTCTTTTCGCTAAAATCCCAGTGTAGATCTTACTTAGTGAGTCCAACAATGTAATCCCCCTGTAGTTGTTCGTATTCGTTCTTTCTCCCTTTCTTTTGTAGATCGGGCAAATTACTCCTTCCTGCCAAGATCTTGGAATTTTTCTTCCCTCAAATATTTTATTGAATATTTTAGTTATTATTTCAATCATCTGACCGTTGTTACCTATCTCTTTCCAGAATTCATGCGTAATTTCATTAGCAGCACCTGATTTTCCGCCCTTCCCTTTTTTCATTACATCTAGTACCTCGTCTGTGGTTATTATATCGTCTAGTATAGGCAGCGTACACTCCATTTGTCTCAGTATACCAATTTCGTTTCTGTTCTCTACCCATGTGTCCTTACCCCCTAATAACCCCTTAAAATACGTTAACCATTCCTCATTAGATATTTTTACTTGATCATAGCTTTTATAACCCTTACATATTGTGCTAATTTTGTTCCATACTTTCTTTGTTTCATTTTCCTTACAGTACTTTAGTAATATTTTTGATTCTTTGTCCTGCCATTTACTTTTCTTATCGCTTATTAAATCTTTGTATTCTTTCCTCTGGTTACAAAAATCTACTCGTAAGGCCTGAGATCCCTCATTTCTATACCTTTTTAAAGCCTTGATTACTTGATTTTTCTTCTCTTTACACTCCTCCGTATACCATACATTTCTTTTATATTGTCTACTCTTACTCACAACCATTTTTTTACCAGCTACTTCTATTGATCTTTCAAGCATTCTTATTGCCTCATCTAGGTTATTATCCTCTATCATATACTCCATGCCTATTCTCAGAATTTCAAAGGTTTTACCCCTATAGTAATCCCTAAATTGTTCTCTCTTTTTCTCATTCCACCTGTATCTTACTAATTTTCTCTGTTCATAGTTAAAGAATTGTTTGTCTACTTTATTATCTTCCTCTCTCAGTAGCCGAATGACAACTGGGAAATGATGAAACGCTGTCCAATTTTTTACCTGGATTTCTTTAATAAGAGTTAAAGCCTCTCTAGATGCCAGTACTAGGTCTATAACACTCCCTCCTGGCTCAACTATATATGTTAGGTTGCCTGATTCATCTCCCGGCCATCCCCCATTTAAGATGTACAATTCCTCTATCGCGCATATTTCTAATAATTTCTCTCCATTTTTATTACACTCTTTGTCTTTGCTGCTCCTTTTTTCAATTAATATTTCCCCGATTTCTTTATCGTATAGTGGATTATTTAGGCCAACCCTTGCGTTAAAATCCCCCATTATAATTGTTACCGTGTTTTTGTGGTAGTTATGCGTGAAAGAAGGTGCGGGGTGGTGAATAGGTCTCAGGCTACGAAATTAAAGTGAATTTAAAATTTAACAAGGTTATATTTTCTTTTTAAAATCAAGAAATAACAAACATGGCAGGTACAGAGTAGCAAGGCAACAAAAGTACAATTACAGTATTTACAGGATTTGGGCTTCGAGCCCCGCGATCACAATCCCTGAGCAATTAGCTCAGTTTTACCCCAAACACAAGTGTCAACAGAGGGGCAGAGAACCCCATTCATGCCTAGGAGCACTTGCTCCAAAATACACAGTAAGGCCTTCTTGAGGCGCGCAGAAAACAAAATTTTCAGAAAAAGAGCAACTTGCTCTCAAAATTCAGGCCTGTCAAAGGCCCCACCTAATTCCACTTTCAAGCTGTCCTTTCAGGACATATACACAGGGGTAAAATACCCAACCTACTGAGGTCTGTTAAATGACAAGAAGGTTAATTACATGACCTCTAAAATAACAATTTGAGAGGAGGCGATCTGCACTCCTAATACACTTGTTTTTAAAACCTAATCTGGCTCTAGGCCACTAATGCAAGGGCTAATCCCATACTACAGAGGTGACTTTAGAAAAGAACAATTTGCTTTACGTTAACGAAGAATAGGTTGAGAAAAATAAGTTCACCTCAAAACGATATGATTGGGAGCTCGAGAGGGTTAAGCACTCTCTATCCCGATATGCAGTTTAAAAGATGGAATAGATACAAGTTTCTTTACATTTTAAGGAAGGTTACATAATGGAAAAACTTCGGACCCGCCCCGAGAGTTAAACTGCTGAGCAAGCAAGAAAAGAAGTAATTAATCGGCCATTACCTGGTTGTTGACTGCCGCCGAAGAAAGAGGCGCTTCCCGCCCCCTGCTATGTACTTTACACACGAAAAGATGGAACAGAAGTGGCCCGGAGACCCTAAGATCAGCAGTTTATATACTCTCGCGGAAAGTTCGAGGCGTTAGGGGAATGAGAACACCCTCCCACAAACTCTTTATTGGGTAGGATACAGCAACATATTCAAGTTGGGGGAAAATACATCCGATTGGTCAGAAATTAATGAAAGAAATTCGGGATTGGCTAAATTTAAAACAAGGGGAAAGAAAGGGTTAATATTGCCAACTTAAACAATGACAGAAGGAAATTTAACAAAGAACAAACTTTTGAAATTAAATTTTCTCCAAAAGAACAGTTCTTTTTCTTCGCACTAGGGTGCACTATTGTAGTTCTTCAGTAGTGACCTCTAGAAGAGAAAGTTCACACTTCTTACTACCGGTAAAACAAAAATACATCAAAAGTGGCACAGTTCAAAAACTCCAAACTTTCCAAGTAGTGACATCTTCCGAGAAACTTGAAAATTAATACCGTCGATAAAGTTCAGACTTCCTCCAGCAGAGGAGTTTCAATTGGCGCACATTTTAAATTAGCGGCGTGGAGGTGTACCGCCCGGTACAATAATTATTCCTGCTTCTTCATTTAGTAATTTTATCTGATTTACTGCGTCGACGAGTTCTTCAAAGAAATTTTCCTTCTCAAACGGGGACCCCGATGGATGGTTGTAGCCAAAGCCAATAAACATATCTCTCCCCTTTTGATTTCCTTTTTTTGTTTTGACCCAGATCATTTCCTCACATCCTGATTCCCATATCTCCACTTGTTTGCAAATTTCATCTTTTGCGATAACTGTTATCCCTCCTGGGTGACGCCCTTTCGTACTCCTTTTATATTTTGTTTTACTCCAGTCCTTAAATCCCGGTATTATCACATTTTTACTAGGCGGCAACCATGTCTCTACTATCCCAATAATCTCACTCTCTCTCATTAAATCTATAAATTCATCATTTCCCAGTTTACTTAGTATACCCTCTATGTTGATTAATCCCACTACCCAGTCTAGTTACTTGTTCATAGGTATATCTGCTGCTACCAGGGCCTTGCTTCTCGTTATTCGTGGTTTTTCTATTTGTATAATAGATCCACTTGGGGAACTAATTATTTCCTCCTCTGACCCTCTAGCTTCCTCTGACCTAGTCAATCCTTTCTTTGCCCATATGTCCTTTAAATTTAATGCTGGCTTACGTTTCTTTACTTCTTTTCTCCCTGCGGTGTCTTGCTTTCTCTGGATCACATCTCCTTCTTGGGTAGATCTCCTGGGTTGGTGATGTCCGGTTTCTGTCGTCACAACATCCAGTTCGTTGTCCCTGCTTGGTAGGATTGCACACGTACCTGTTGACTCAGGAGTGCTGGCGTCGCTCACTGTACTGCTGTACTTCCGCTTATCTGACGTATCAGGACAATGCCCTAGCTCACGTAGTTGACCAGCTGTCCATGCCCTGCTCCACGAATCGTCTGATATAATAAGTCTGTTACCACGTATAAAGGCTTTTAGTCCCGAATGCCTAGCTTTTCCTTGATGAAAACGTAGTGTTCGTACATTCTCCATTTCTTCCTTGTCGAGATCTTTCTTTATCCATATCTTCGTGCCTTTCAAGTTTCTGGTGTTTTCCAAAATTTTACGGGCCTTCAAACCAGATACCATGCAGACTTTTACTGGTCTTTTTCCCATATTTCTTCCTAATCTGAAGGCGTTATCAATATCACTATCATTGCACTCTATTTTCAAATTCTCTCTGATTAGAGAGAGTACTCTATCTATCAAGTCATTGAAGTTCTCTCTCCCTGGTTCTGCCAATCCGTAGATTATTATGTTTTTCTTCCTCTCTTCTTTCGACCGTGTTTTTTCTTTTTCCTCGAGTTTCCTTAATTTTTCTTCTACCTCCAGTGCTTTCTTCTTCAAACCATATATTTCATTTTTGTTTTGTAATACACTCTCTTTAATACCCGTCAGTTCTGTATGTATAAATGATTTCAAGTCCTTGAAATCATTTTTCTGTTCTAGTAGCATTTCTTTGGTCTTTTCTGTATGGCATTCTTGCATGACCTCTTTAATCTTCTCAATATCGTCCCATGTCAGTCCTGGGCCAGGGTTCATCTCCAC